>NW_018479972.1:139910-144897 GCF_002113885.1 Mizuhopecten yessoensis | reverse complement strand
AGAGAGAGAGAGAGAGAGAGAGAGAGAGAGAGAGAGAGAGAGATTTAGAAGATGTAGATACTCAAAAGCGAACACAATATGCATGACTTTGTCTTTCTCAAATCTCAGGCCCCTTTGATCGAGTACGCACTCCTGTCTGTCTTTGGTTTTACTTTCTGTCAACGTTCCGAGAAAAAACCCCACGGTTGAGTTGTCACAGAAGGTTATGGGAACGAATAAGTACACTTCATGGTCGTTGAGTGTTTGCCTAAATCCAATATCAGTGTGTTAGTTATCAGGTCCCTGTGTTTTATTCGCATGTCCTTAATGGCTAAGATATCAGACCCCTACACTACACTACATTACACTACACTACACTACACTACACTACATTACACTACACTACACTACACTACACTACACTACACTACACTACACTACACTACACTACACTACACTACACTACACTTCACTACACTACAATACCATTCATTACACTACACTACACTTCACTACACTTCATTACACTACATTACACTACACTACACTACACTACACTACACTACACTACACAACACTTCACTACACTGCACTACACTACACTACACTACACTAAACCACACTACACTACACTACACTACCCTACACTACACTACACTACACTACACTACACTACACTACACTACACTGCACTACACTACACAGCACTACACTACACTACACTACACTACACCACACTCCAATACACCACACTACACCACACTACACTACACTACACTACACTACACTACACTACACTACACTACAATTCAATTCAATTCATTACACTTCACTTCACTACACTACACTACACTACACTACACTACACTACACTACACTACACTCCGATACACCACACTACACTACACTGCACTACACTACACTACACTACACTAAACCACACTACACTACACTACACTACACTACACTACACTCCGATACACCTCACTACACTACACTGCACTACACTACACTACACTACACTACACTACACGTCACTACACTACACTACACTACACTACACTACACTACACTACACAGCACTACACTACACTACACTACACTACACTACACTACACTACACTACACTACACTACACTACACTACATTACACTACACTACACTACACTACACTACACTACACTACACTACACTACATTGCATTACACTACACAACACTACACTACACTACACTACACCTGGTCATTCTGAATAGAAAACCAGCTAATACTGTGTATTAATATGCTATATTACAAGGAGATTAGAAACGATTAAATTCCTCCTGGTAAATCATGTCACCTTGGGCATATTGATGATGGATATCATTAACGGGATTCCCTGACCAAACGTACTAACGAATCAATCCATGTTTATGCTGCATTTTTTTCATAAAAAAGACTTGCATAAATCCAAACCTTTCGAAAGCCTGTGTAAGACTCGGAAAACGTTTTTTTTTTATACTTTTATATAACCTGGAAGTCTTCGCCCGTGGTAGCTACATGTCTATATAGTCATACCAACGTTATGTTTGGTTCGTTTGTGCTTTAAGCCAAAGTATAACATTAACAACTATATATGTAGAACAGGCCCGGTTTCGGTGTTGGAGGAGAACCGGAGAACCCGCAGCAAAACCACCGACATGCGGAAGGTACCTGGCAACTGCCCCACGTAGCCATTGTAATATGTACACGTATCGTTGTGTCGTTTTGCTTCTAATTGATGGTTTCTGTCTGTGTCCTGCAGTATCAGAGGATATTGGAGAGAAAACACTGATCGGCTGCCACCATTACAATAACCAGTGTCTTTATTGTCATTGATTCTCGTTCCACGACACTTCCCTCTGGCTAGGCGTTGTCAAAATGACAGACCAGGCTCGAGGGGTCCCATTGTATAATAATAATAATATACAACATTTGATATACCGCCCTATCTAGCTAACATAAGCCAATCTAAAGCGCTTTACAGTACATAGATATACAATTTTATACATTCAATACAATTAGCATATACTTATATTAATCAATACAATATTAAGGAATTCGCAGGAGCTGCCTTATCAGGCGCTAACTACTCGTCATATGCCACCTGGCTAATATCTCCCTATGTGTGTATGCCTGTGTGTGTTCTGGAGATGAATTGTGTTCTGTTTGTAGTGGGACCGTGCTTCCAACGGTATCATTTATAGTGCAACCTCACTTGTATGCTACAGCACAGATGGCCGCAACACCCACCCAGACCATTTTATACTCCACCTAGGTTGTTGGAGTTGTGTGGGCAGGAGAAAGACACTTTCTCTAATATTCGATGCGTACGGCGACTTCGGGGATCGAAACCCGGCCGCCTGCTTGGATGGCCGGAGTGTTAACCACTCGACCAATCCGCCCATTGTATGTCACATTGCCGATATTTTATTGTCACATGTCGGCGAGGTGACATTAGACTCACAATTTCTCTCTCTCAAACGGTCTTTTCTAACAAAAAATCAAATTAAAACAAATAAAGCGTTTATCTTTTATTCATTTTTATCTATTTTTGATTGGTTATTTGAAAACATATCATATAATGCTTTAAATAGACTAAAGTTAGTCTTCTTAAAAACACGGAGTCACATAAAATATGTTATTTATCTTTATAAAGTCTTTCTTAATATCAGAAACGTATATATGTAATGTATACGTCTCTGTTAATATCTATTAATTTATTATTCATTTTCAATTTTCACTTTATTTTTTAAGACCGGAGTTGTTTTTAATGTAACTGTTTTTGTACATCATAGATAATTAACAGCTTTGTTTTAATTGATTTGTTGACATCTCCTTTATATCAGCCCTACACACACGTGTACTGTCTGTCGTCACGTGACTCAGTCCTACACACACGTGTACTGTCCGTCGTCATGTGATTCTGACCTACCCACAAGTGTTCTGTCCGTCGACATGTGATTCTGACCTACACACCAGTGTACTGTCCGTCGACATGTGATTCTGTCCTACACACAAGTGTACTGTCCGTCGTCATGTGATTCTGACCTACACACAGGTGTACTGTCCGTCGACATGTGATTCTGTCCTACACACAAGTGTACTGTCCGTCGTCATGTGATTCTGACCTACACTCACGTGTTCTGTCAGTCGTCATGTGATTCTTACCTACACACAGGTGTACTGTCCGTCGACATGTGATTCTGACCTACACACAAGTGTACTGTCCGTCGACATGTGATTCTGACCTACACACAAGTGTACTGTCCGTCGACATGTGATTCTGACCTACACACAAGTGTACTGTCCGTCGACATGTGATTCTGACCTTTACACACACGAAAACTGTCCGTCGTCATTTGATTCTGACTTACACACAAGTGTACTGTCCGTCGTCATGTGATTCTGACCTACACAGAAGTGTACTGTCCGACGTCATGTGATTCTGTCCTACACTCAAGTGTACTGTCCGTCGTCATGTGATTCTGCCCTACACACAAGTGTACTGTCCGACGTCATGAGATTCTGACCTACACACAAGTGTACTGTCCGCCGTCATGTGATTCTGACCTACACACAAGTGGACTGTCCGACGTCATGTGATTCTGACCTACACAGAAGTGTACTGTCCGACGTCATGTGATTCTGTCCTACACTCAAGTGTACTGTCCGTCGTCATGTGATTCTGACCTACACAGAAGTGTACTGTCCGACGTCATGTGATTCTGTCCTACACTCAAGTGTACTGTCCGTCGTCATGTGATTCTGAACTACACACAAGGGTACTGTCCGTCGTCATGTGATTCTGACCGACACACAAGTGTACTGTCCGTCGTCATTTGATCCTGACTTACACACAAGTGTACTGTCCGTCGACATGTGATTCTGACATACAAACAAGTGTACTGTCCGTCGTCATGTGATTCTGAACTACACACAAGGGTACTGTCCGTCGTCATGTGATTCTGACCTACACACAAGGGTACTGTCCGTCGTCATGTGATTCTGACCTACGCACAAGTGTACTGTCCGACGTCATGTGATTCTGTCCTACACTCAAGTGTACTGTCCGTCGTCATGTGATTCTGCCCTACACACAAGTGTACTGTCCGACGTCATGAGATTCTGACCTACACACAAGTGTACTGTCCGACGTCATGTGATTCTGACCGACACACAAGTGTACTGTCCGTCGTCATTTGATTCTGACCTACACTCTGTTCATTTGTTACGATAGAACAAACATGGAATTATACCGCACCAGGAACAGAAAGGCGGGAATTGTTGTTATCAGAAAAGTCAACATCTCTGTATGTATCTAGTGGGTCGAAGGCTCACATTAATTAGGTTACGTATACGTACATACATGTATCTGCCGGGCCAAAGGCTGCTCTTTAGGATATCTGTACAACTGGAAACTTTATGCTGCATGTACATATACATTAGAAACTTCTTTTCCAGCCTGAATTTATCTTTGCTATCTAAGTCCGTGCTTTGATATAATATTTAAAAAGGAAAGCCGCACAATGCGGGGCTCAAGGGGAGGTTACTGCATGTACGAAAACAACATTGGAGCTCTCTAATGTTTTGCATGCAGTGGGTCTGTCATCCTTAAGATGTGTACAGCCGTATTGGAAAGTGAACTGCGCACTCGTCACTCACAGTTCGGCAAACAGCCCAAGTTAACCGATTGTGAATTGCGACCTTGATGAACGGTAAAAGGCGATACTTAAGGTACTTTAACAGAAATATATCAACGTGGGTATATATCTCTCTAAAGTATAAGAATTCACCAAGGAAAGGTTGTTTAAAGTTATCGGACACAAAAGCTATTTAACCATGTATAAAATTAACCATGCATAAAATTTACGATCTTTCCATATCGATAACGAGAAAATAGTTAATTATGCTAAAAGTATGACACTTAAGGGTTTTTTGAACCCGGGGCCTACAGTACAAAATGATAGTTAGAATAGTATGACGTGTCC
>NW_018479972.1:133370-138831 GCF_002113885.1 Mizuhopecten yessoensis | reverse complement strand
TTTAACCAAACATCACTAAGACCTAGATTATTTAATTCATCTCTTACTGCTATAGCCCAGTTGAAATCATTTCTACTACAACACTGTAATAAAAACCTATAGGAAGTTGATTTAATACAATTTTCAGAGTTTAATAATTTAAACCAATATTTTATCATTCTAATTTTTCTCATCCAAACTAGAGGTAACCGTCCCAATTCAAGATATACCATGTTGTTATTGGCCGATTTCTTCACTTTTAGTATTTTTTTACAAAAATGTAAATGCACATGTTCTATCTCTGGAGCTTTGTGCATACACCAAATTTCACTTGCATAGAAAAGGATACTGCTTACATATGTATCGAAAAGATGGAGCATAGTTTTTACATTTAAGTTTAATGATGAACACTTTGCAAATAATGCAAACATAGCTTTTCGTCCTTGGCTAGCTAATTGTTTTTGTATAGATGTGAATTTATTGTTGTAATTTAAAATAACACCTAGGTAAGGAAATTGATCCACACATTCAACCTTACTTCCTTTGTAATACCATTTTTCCTCATTATGCAATCTTCCACCTTTTCTAAAAACTACAATTTTTGTCTTTTCAGCATTTACAGTTAAATTCCATTCAGTACAATATTTTTCTAAATTATCAAGCATATCTTGGAGACCTTCTACAGTCTCGGAGAATAATACCAGATCATCAGCATATAGCATCAGATATAAACTGAGTTCCTCAAACTCATAACTACCCTTGCAATTTTGTATAAAATATGATTCAAAATCATTTATATACATAGAAAAAAATATCGGTGACAGAATTTCACCCTGTAATAATCCAACCCTGTTAAGAAAAAAATCTGACAACTTTCCATCTAATTTAACACAAGATTTAACATGAGAGTACATAGACCTTACAACTTGTAATAGCTTTCCTCTTATACCAAGTTTTGATAGCTTATTCCATAAATTTATTCTATTTACCATATCAAATGCTTTACGAAAATCGACAAAGCAACAATACAATCTTTTCTTATTAATAAATGATTTGGATATAATAGAATGTAAACAAAATATAGCATCTACTGTACTAAGACCAGGTCTAAACCCAAATTGAGCATCAGTTATTACATCATATGTTTCTGACCATTTTAAAAGTCTATTGTTTAAAACAGAAGTGAATAATTTTCCTAAACAACTTACTATACTTATACCTCTAAAATTGTTAGGGTCAGTTAGGTCACCCTTTTTATGTACCGGTGTAATTACAGCAACTGCCCAATCAGCAGGATAGAGACCAGAGTCCAATATATTGTTAAAAAGTTTACACAAAATAGGTAATAAAATATCCCTCCCTACCAATAAACTTTCATTTAAGATGCAATCTATACCATGGGATTTTCCCTTCTTTAAATTACTGATTGCTTTGCAAATTTCATCAATAGTAATTACTTGGTCCAATTCTTCATATAATGGTACTTCATCTGAATGATTGTGAGATTGATCAGGTTCTTGATCAGAGTTATCGTTCCTGGCCAAATTTTTGAAGTGCTCAAATAAAACTTTCAATTCAATATCTGGTTTCTTGGACTTGGTTGTAGTGAATTTTCTGTAAAATTCCTTAGGATTGTTAAATCTCATGTATTCAAGCATGTCGCCTTCACACTTTAAGTACATTCTTTTTTTCACAGATTCTTTTAATTTATAGTTCCTTTTCTTATCCACAAGCAGAGTATGATTAAATACATTTTTTTCCTTATTTAAGTTATACAGAGCTGATCTGTACAAGTTGTACAACGTTTTCAATTCCATATCAAACCATGGTTTGTCAGTATTAAAATTGATTAACCCATCTCGGCATGTATAATCATGTTCAGGTTCCATAGATTTCATCAGTATTTCAGTAAAACTACTCACACTAGTGTTAATATCAGCCTGACTAACAGCATCAGGGATGGTTACAGCAACACATAGGTCCTCCTGATTGTCAGACAACAAATTAAAAAAACAATCCTTAAATTCATCATTCCATTTGTACNGCAAATTTCATCAATAGTAATTACTTGGTCCAATTCTTCATATAGTGGTACTTCATCTGAATGATTGTGAGATTGATCAGGTTCTTGATCAGAGTTATCGTTCCTGGCCAAATTTTTGAAGTGCTCAAATAAAACTTTCAATTCAATATCTGGTTTCTTGGACTTGGTTGCAGTGAAATTTCTGTAAAATTCCTTAGGATTGTTAAATCTCATGTATTCAAGCATGTCGCCTTCACACTTTAAGTACATTCTTTTTTTCATAGATTCTTTTAATTTATAGTTCCTTTTCTTCTCCACAAGCAGAGCATGATTAAATACATTTTTTTCCTTATTGAAGTTATACAGAGCTGATTTGTACAAGTTGTACAAAGTTTTCAATTCCATATCAAACCATGGTTTATCAGTATTAAAATTGATTAACCCATCTCGGCATGTATAATTATGGTTATCTTGATTGGCATCACAATATTTAGTTAATTTTACAAGGAAAGGTTCCATAGATTTCATCAGTATTTCAGTAAAACTACTCACACTAGTGTTAATATCAGACTGACTAACAGCATCAGGGATGGTTACAGCAACACATAGGTTCTCCTGATTGTCAGACAACAGATTTAAAAAACAATCCTTAAAATCATCATTCCATTTGTATAATGGTTTACGCTCACCACTTTCAGTAACCTCATGTGTAACAGTGTGATAAATCTGACATTTTAATTGAATATGCAAAGGAGCATGGTCAGAAAATACATTAAAATTTGAAATTATAAATTGTTCCAGAATATTAAATAATGAATCTGTAATTATACAGTAATCTATAGTACTCATGCCGTTGTGTCCATAGTATGTAAAATCATTAGAATATCCTTGTTGGTCTCTTCCGTTACATATACACATATTACATGATTTACATAGCTGTATCAGGCGATTACCAAAAGTGTTAATTACTACATCTGGGTTATGCCTGATTTTTAAACCGTCATCAGGTTCATAATTTATTATATTGGAGAGGCAATTTTTAATACTGGAATGAATTACATCATTCTGGATATAATCAGGTAGGATACCTGTACGACTATTAAAATCTCCAACCATCATAATGTCCCCGAGGGAACTATAATTTACAATACCATTTTCAAGTTCAAAGAAAAGGTCACAGTTGTACATGTTATAATATACAGAACTAGAAGGTGGCATGTAAACACATGCTATATATAAATCATTTTGGTTATCAATAAGGGTTTTCGATACCTTTAACCATATGATTGAATCATATATTGATTCAATTACAGATACATAATTTACAAACACGTTTTTAACAAGAATAACCATCCCACCACCTTGAGATCCTACAACTAGTAATCTAGGGTAAATATAACACGAAAACCCCTCAATTGATAAAGAATAATCATTGGGTATCCAACATTCAGATAGAAAAATCAAGTCATATGTCTTGATATAATTTAAAAAACTTATTGTCTTTAACTTATTGTCAAGTCCACCGTTTATGTTCCATGATAGAACTTTGAGATTCTGGGGCGTGTCCCCACACTCCACATTGTCCTATGAAACAGGATGATGTCCACGACCGACATTTCCTCGTCCACTTCCTCGTCCACGACTAGCTTTGCCTTGACCACGACTAGCTGTTCCTTGGCTGGCTCTGATACCATGTTTACTTGGCTTAGTGATGGCTCCACCAGTGTCCTTGGTAGTGATCGCTATTACTGAAGGCTCGGTGTACAAAATACCATCAATGTACAACTTTTCACGCACAAAGTATGCCTTATTTCCCTCGTCCCGAACACTCTTACATGCTGGCCAAAGCCTCCTCCTAGTTTCACGAACTTCCCAGGGGAATTGTTCTGTTATGCGAAATTTAGATCCTTTCAACTTTTTGGGTGCTAATTGTTTCTTTTTTTCTTTTTGGTCACGCCTTTTAAACCTTGCGACTATAGGCCTGGCCTTACCTTCCGCTTTATGACCGACCCGATGAGCACGCTCTACATAGATCTCCTCGCGTACCTCCAGTTTTTCTTGTACAACACGTATAACCTTTTTTACACAGTCTTCTGTACGTACTCGTATGTCATCTTCGACTTTAAAGTCTTCACCATCCGACTCATCAATACCAAAAAAGAGGAGATTGTCTCTCATGGAGCGACATTTCAACTCTAATATGTCACTTGCCACTGAAGTCAGATCTCTCATTACACTAAGTTATGGACATGTAATGAGAGATCTGATTTTAAATAGATCGAAAGCCTGCACATTTAACACTAAGTACCCCGCTCACAAAATATCAGAAAAAACCCTTCATGAAAACACTCATTTGCACCCCCTCCCCCATTATTATTATTTTGATACTTTTTTTTTTATATCGGACCGTAATTTGTAAACATATGAAAATGACTTTTGAACCATGGTTCCCGAAAATAAAATCAGCAACTGCTTCGATTTTTTAAACCGGAAATCTTGTTCGTTTCATATTTTAATTTCATATTTTACTTAAGAGCCTCGTTCTAAAACGAAAGCAAGTTATAATATGGTGGTAGGTAAGTCTTGTACGCCGTTCCCGGACCCGGACTATACCAGTACCAGGAATATAAAGATATTTTAATATCTCATTAACGCGATCGTTTACATTTTTTATAAAATTATACAATAATTTCAAACATTATTTTCTAAATGTGACAGTTACAAAAATGTTTATTTATTATCCAGTAATTTAGAAATCGACGATAATGTGTATTTCAAGGGGGTAAAACTTGTACGCCGCAGAATTAGAAATTTAGTGAAAATTAACATGTTATTTTCAGATATATATAAGAAAATACCTTACTGTTTATAATTATGTAAGTTTCGTTATAATAAACGACATTTTTCACATGAAATTCTGACTTCGTTGTGATCGCGGGTGTTTTGTTTACTCCCGTTCATTGGTTCATTGATTGTGACACCGTTGTAAGCGTCAGTCGCTTCTTGAGGTGCTTCTTAATTCTGTCCAATTCACTTCCGGTTGCATTAGGAGGTATTGAAGACGACTTGTTTCTCAATAACTAGTGAAAATCAAGTAGAACTCTTAGCCATTCGATTAGAATGTTACCAGGCTCTGCGACGCGGACGCAGTTCTACAAAGGAGCCCATTTTTAGCTCACCTGGCACGAAGTGCCACGTGAGCTTATGCCGTGGCGCGGCGTCCGTCGTCCGTCCGTCATCCGTCCGTCCGTCCGTCGTCCGGCGTCAATATTTTACTTTAAACGACTTCTTCTTAATAACCGAAAGGCCTAGGGTGTCGATATTTGGCCAGAAGCAAACTTGGATGAAGGGCTACAAAGTTTGTTAAAATTAATGACCTTCACCTATTTTCAAGGTCACAGGGGTCAAATATGTCAAAAACTTTAAACATCTTCTTCTCAATAACCAAAATGCCCAGGG
>NW_018479972.1:58689-132804 GCF_002113885.1 Mizuhopecten yessoensis | reverse complement strand
ACTTATATTCAAGGTCACAGGGGTCAAATTTGTTTAAAATCTTTAAACAACCTCTTCTGAATAACCATGGGTCCCAGGATGTTTATACTTTGCAAGTTGCATCCTGAGATGAAAGGCTATACAATGTGTTCAACATAATGACTTTGTTCGACTTTCAATCACAGGGGTGAAATGTTCCAAAAAAATATAACAGGGTCTTTTGAATGAATTTTAATCATAAATACTGATATTTTGCCTGTAGCTTTATTTTAGATCACTTTTAAGGTTATAAGTGTGAGTTTTATACCAGGTGAGCGATGCAGGCCCATTGGGCCTCTTGTTTTTTTTAACTTCATAAATATAAGATTAATAATAGTTCACAAAATAAGAATTCATGGACATCATTATGATTGGTTATCATTAGAAAAAATGATTATTTTAAAAAAAAAAGTTTTATGATTGGAATAATTGTGTTCTTTTTTCATACAAAATACAAAAAAAAATACCAAAAGTATTTAGTTGAATAGAAAATTATAAATATATTTATTAAAATAAAAATTAGCTGCTGTAGTCATGTTTTATGTTTAAATCACAATGCTGACTAACCTAACTAACTAAACTGCATTATTCTAACCTGACCTATATACTTCTAACTTTTATTGCTGTTTTATGAACACTTACCACACTTCCAAATAAAACTATCCCTAGAAAAATGTTAATCTGACAGATCACTTACGCATCTATTATGAAACCATCTATCACAGCCAGCATCACAAGAAACCCTATCATCAAATACATTTGAGATGTGACACCCATCTGCTTCGCAATCAATAAAAATATCAAATGATAAAGAAGTTTTCTTTTGCCTATGCCTAATCAATTTTTTCCTATGAAATTTAGTAAAGATTCCATTGGAAATACATTCCACAAGATGTTGTCTCATGCAAGTGGTGTCAAACTCTAACTCTTCACTCCCGTTAAACCCATTGAAACAAAATTCTACCAAGTTAGCAATAGCAAAAACCCCACAGTCAACCCTGTTTTTCGGTTGTTGCACATTTGGTAATACTGTTTTTAAAACTTTTCTATTTTCCCCATATGATGATGACAACTGCATTTCTAAAGAAGCTGACAAATGACCCTTCTGTTTCGTATTTCCTATCAAACTATCAAGAAAGTATACTTCCCCAATATCTACCTTCTGTACTGACACTACCCAATGGTCCTCACCTTCCCCACTATCTACCCCCTGTACTGACACTACCCAATGGTCCTCACCTTCCCCACTATCTACCCCCTGTACTGACACTACCCAATGGTCCTCGCCTGTATGATGAATTTGTGCTGATGCAGCGCTAGTTGGTTTCATTCTGAGTGCATAGTCCCACTTAGTGTTTTTCAAAATTGGAGCATAACCTGTATCTTGCATTCCGCCTATATTAGGAAGCTATTTCTTTAAATTATCTTGTACGTTACACATGATATTACCACATAGTTTGTTATCAATTAATAAATCATTTTTATCCTTAAAACTTAACGTACTTTTACCGTTATCCATCCAGATACGTATTGTTTCTGTGGGCTTAATAAGCGTCGGTCTGTCATCTGAAAAATCCAATAAAATATCACTTACAGTAGTAGGAAAGTGCCGCTTTTGGCGCACGGTCATCCGGTGCACTCCCCTATATATCCCTATCCACCTCCCTGGCACCCCCCTAGTGCCCCCCCCCCTTCGGCAGGGGGGTACCGATCGATGACGTCACAGGGGGGTTCTCATGTATTTGGGTTTTTCCTGACTGCACCTATTTATAGCGACAACCTATATACGAGGGGGTACCGATTGATGATGCCATAGGGGGTTCTCATGTATTTTGGTTTTTCCTGACAGCGGTCCGATTGCATCCCGTTTAGAAATAGTCAAACCTGTTTCAACCGGTTATGAAAACAACAACGAGAAGACGATATATGAACGTGGGTCGGAGAGCCATCCCACATCCATCCTTACAAACATTACCTATTCTATCATGGACAATATATCAATATTTACATGTACATGAGATTCACCTACCACCCATGCTATGATACTGAAGCGATATGTGTTAATGTTATGCTCTTTACCATAACACGGGGTCCTGACATTGAACCTTTCTAGGGTAGTTCACTCTCCTACAAATCGGTTATATCAGACGCACGTATCCAGGAATTGAATTTCTTAGGCCAGTTAAGCCATTTCACGTAGTGTTGTTTGTTACGACCTTTTCCTTTGGTCTTCAAAACGGCTTCCACCTTCCACATATCGTCGTCCCTAACATCCATTTTCTGTAGCTCAGACTAATAAAAGACTCCTTTGATCTCGTCCCCATCATAGTCTTTAACTCTGTATAAGGGTATTCCTCCGCGTAGTATCTTTTGAGAAATGGTAAATATCTCCCCCGTCCATTTTTCGTCAGAAAGGGTTTCTCAAATGAGACAATCTTACTTTATCTCCAACCTTGAACTTAAACGGCTTACGAAGCTTCTTCGTATTTCGTAAGACTGACTGTTTTTTTCGGCCAATACATTCTCCACCAAATAGACGTTTCTTTGTCTTTAGTTACATTTGTTGGGGCCATACCGACTGTCCGGTGATATGTCTGATTGTAGCTGTCGGCAAAAGTCTGGAGTTTCTTTACGTATTCGTAATTTCTTCTGTGCGTGAAATATCTATACAATCTGGATTTAATAATCTTGATGACACGCTCGGCCACGGCAGCTTTGGTTTCGTTTTGAGCATATAAATGCTGGATGTGGTATTGATTCAATAAAGCATTCACCTCCTTTGATCTAAACTCTTTGCCCTTATCGGTACGGATCCGACTAGGTTGTCTCCCCTCAGGGGAGGTAGAAGGAATGTATGACGCAATAAAGGGGAGTTTATACCCGTAAAAGGGGAGGTAGAAGGAATGTATGACGCAATAAAGGGGAGGTAGAAGGAACGTGTGTTATTATTTTGAAAAAGCACATGTCTGAAGACTAAAGCTGCAACATAAAAATCGCCTACTACAATTTCTCACCTGATTCAACCTGAAGGTGTAAATTCAACTCGTCCAATAATTCCTTATTTCCCAAAACACATCTAAGCTCTGGACCTACAGAAAAATCGTGAATAGAACCATCTAAATGATACATAAGCTCTAAAGTGCATGTTAAAGATAGCAAATTATTAATGAAAAAGAAATAATGAAATATTTGTATTAATGTTTTTTTGTGTTTTTTTTTTACATAATTTTTATGCATATTTAGCACGAGTCTTGACGGAGTGATGTCCCCTTAGCACGGGTACGGGTGTAAACAAAACACCCGCGCTCCTCGCCCGTGATCACAACAAAGTCAGAATTTCATGTGAAATATGTCGTTTATTTCAACGAAACTTACATAATTATAAACAGTAAGGTATTTTCTTCTGTATATCTGAAAATAACATGTTAATTTTCACTAGATTTCTAATTATATGTGAAAAACCGTGATTTTCACGGTTGACTGCGGCGTGCAAGTTTTACCCCCTTGAAATACACATTATCGTCGATTTCTAAATTATTAGATGATAAATACACATTTTTGTAACTGTCACATTTAGAAAATAATGTTTGAAATTATTGTATAATGTTACAAAAAAATATAAACGATCGCGTTAATGAGATATTAAAATATCTTTATATTCCTGGTACGGGGTTTTAGTCCGGGTCCGGGAACGGCGTACAAGATTTACCTACCACCTTATAATATGAAAGTAGAACATGTTTGGCGCGTTATGTGTATCTATTTTAAAACAAGCGCGTATTTGTGAAAAGAAGATAAGACCGTCAGCACAAGTTCAGGTGGTGAAACTCTGGAAGATGTCGTTTTCAACTGAACCTTCTAGTCGTGGCGAATTTACGTATATTGCGTTTCCTGACAAACCAACTTACCTGTCGAAGCTAAATAGGAACTGCGCGAAAGAGAACGACCATTGTGCAGGCCTAACGGATGCTAGTGACATCGTAAGTGGTGATAAAGGACATCATACACTTCTGGTGATTCAGCCGCAAGTTTCAGACGAAGATATGGTGGCAAAGTACATTCAGACTGGGGTGATATCACAGAGAATAATTCGAGATCTTCCCGCCGATTTTCCAGGTGGATTTTCGTTGTGTTACTCCTCCAGTTCTAATGTTGTAAAGCGAGGAGTTTGTGTTTACTACAAGGATGAGGAGAGGGATGTCATTCTTCCAGAAATAAAACGCATTTTACATGGTCAAAACGTCAGATCCTACTTCAGATTTAGCAATAATAGAAATGGACGTTTCAAAAGAACTGAACACGATACGACAACGGAGGACATTATAGATGAGGCAACCTATTGTTTGTCCGGAAATCAGACACAGTCTGCCATATTTTCTGTACCAGATTTTACACCTGTCTTCAATGATTATGCAAGAACCAGATTAATTCTGCAGCAGGTAATGATGAATTGAGGAGAATGACACTTCAAGTTGTCATAAATATTGTTTCACTCGTTCCCCCCTGAAACTTCATAATGAACTATTCCAACCTTTGAATTGAAAGAGTTCAAATGTGTCTTCAGTGGTGAATGAGTTAAATACAAAATGCATGCATGGGTCTGTAGTTTTATTTTTAGGACAGACACACATGCCTGCTACGTACACTCACATTGTACACTTGTGATATACATGATCATCCACATTATATTTACAATATTAATTATATATACACATGTCATACGCCTACAAAATATATTGGCGAAATAAATTTGTTATTCATGAAAGGAAACACAAACATGTCTGTTAACCCATTCACCCCTGAAATTTCATAATGAACTATTTCCCACCTTTGAATTGGAAGAGCTCAAAAGTGTCTTCAGGGGTTAATGAGTTAATGATCATGAGTAATCAAAATAGTAAGGTTTAGATAAATGTAAGCTGTGAGCTTATTAAGCAGCCTGATTCCTGCTGCATTATTTCAGGACTTGTTTGTAAGTGATTGTGATATATTTGTGAACCTCATGTGACACGATTTTAACAATGGGTCTTCCAAATGGAATTTCAAGGAATTTCGTGCGAGTTTTTATGGAGTCAAGTGGAAAGTGCCCTTGCAAAAAAATGTATCAAAAACATTAACATTCAACAAGAAAATAATTAATTTTGTATTTTGTTGCTCAGAAGAGTTAAGTTAAATATAACATGGAAAAACTAGTCAAAGGAATTAGACAGGGTGCACATTTTCATCTTACCATTTTGTATTTCTGTATAGAGATTGCCTCTCTTCGCCCATATTCCAAACTATGTCAGAGGACAAATGCGCAGGTAGATTAACAAAAAGCCACTGCACAATCACAAAAAAAATTGTGATGTACTCCTTTTAACAATATGTACATACATGTGCATGTGATTTTCATCTCGCCCACCAAATTGAAAAAGATTTGGCGGAAAAAATGTTGGACTATTTGCAGTTAAAATGTAATGTAAACAGAAGGATGGAAAGAATGTTAAAATTTGTTGTGTAATTTGAATAACTTTGTTTACAGACGTCTGATGTGCCAGAGGTGGCCGAGCTCCTGACCATCGCTGACCGTTTGATACCACAGGACTTGAATGTCCAGCAGCTACAGGAGAATATGAAACATCCCTTTGTTGTGGTGGAAGGCATGGATGCCACAGGTACTTACTTAACATTGAGGCATTTAGTGGGAAAACTGCACTACTGTCCGTCCCACTATAATTTGGTTTTACGGAAAATTAGATTGTGATAGAAATATTTAACTGTTCATCATACTTCTGAATTTTATTTTATTTTGTCAACTTTAATAGCTGTTCAATGTAATAACAAACAAATTGAGGATAAATTTGACTTGAGAAATAAGTCTTCTGTCTAGGAATTTGCAGATTTAATATTAAAACAATACATTTTACCCTCTTAGAATCAATACATTGCATACAATGTTTATCAAAACAAAATAATTTATGTCATTTGCCAAAGAAAAGAACAAATTTTAATATACTGTATATCATTTCTGAAATTATATGATCTCTGATCAGAGATGTCATGTAGATAGTGTTGGTGATGGGCCATATAGAAATTAGATTTACATCTGTTACCAAGTAAAAATAAAGATGTTATGATTATTATTATTATTACTACAGAGATGGAAAAGTTTTACCTGCTGAAAATTGCAAGTGGGAAATATTCTGACCAAAAGGTCACTATGAAAGCTAACAAGTATAAAATATGTTGACTCATTGACTGAAAAATTCTTGCTTTTGACAAAGTCATTGTTGAGCACTTTGAGATCCCTAGGGTTGTAAGAAATGTCATTTACTGAAGCATGCTGGGAAATGGTTTAGTAGATGTAACAGACGTCATTATTTTTTTGATGCCTCCGTTAGGAGTCGAACCTGGGACATCTTGCTAACTAGTCTTACACTCTACAAAATGATCTAAAGAGAAGTTCTCCCTAGCCAAGAGGTTTGGAAGCAGCTAGTATTTTACCAGGGCGACATAGTCCCCCTCCATGAAAGAACTTGTCCCAAGTTTTTCCGGGGGTCATAGCAATTCTTGTGAAAGTATTGCTGAGTAGATTTGTCAATATTACCCGGGTCCCTACGTGGGCGCCAACGAACAGAGGTAATAATTTGTTCAATGCCTCCGCTAGGAGTCGAACCCAAGACCTCTAGCTTACTAGTCTTATAGGCTCTATCAAATGAGCTAAAGAAAAGTTCTCCCGAGCGAAGTTGGTAGGAAGAGGCTCGTATTTTAAAAGGGTGACATACTCTGAGGAAAGACCTTGTACCGAGTTTTCCAGGGTTCATAGTAATTCTTGTGAAAGTATTGCTAAGTATATTTATCAATATTAACCTGGTCCCTACGTTGGCTCCAATGGAACAGAGGTCATTATTTTTTCAATGCCTCGGCTAGGAGTCAAACCTGGGACCTCTAGCTTACTAGTCTTGTGCACTATAGAACGAGCTAAAAACCTATTCTCCCTAGCCCAGTCAGTAGGAGGCGGCTAGTATTTTACCAGGGTGTCCTGGATATGATCTTGCTTTGTACTTTATCTGTCAGGAAAGACAACTCTTACCAAGATTTTGGGAGACAGACTGTCCGCGGTGCGGCTTTACACACCTCCACCACCGATTGAACATCTGCGTAAAATCTTCGACCGACTACCAGAGCTTGTCCGCAGAGCTTACTACAGTATTGGTAACTACATAGTTGCCATGGAGATCTCTAAGGAGTGCCAGGAGCGAGCCGTTGTCATGGACAGGTAACAATATTGTGATGTCACTGAAGATGTTGTGTGCGTAATTTACGGAGCCGTATTCAGAACATAAATAAGACATAAAAGAAAATTTGGTTAGTTTTTATTAACGTATGATATCAAAAGGGCATAGCTGTCAACCTCTAAAACCTCCAATGAGGGAGAGCTCCATCATTCCACATTTCCAATGAGGGAGAAAGTGTGTGAAACACAACTGTAACTGCTTTGCTCAATTTATCTTTCCCTTTTTATGTATTAAAGTCACTCCAAAAAGCATTTATTTGATTAGAACACCTGTTATGATCATTACACACAACCTGCAGTAACTAGGAGATCATTTGACCACAGGATGTGGACTTGAATGATGGAGTTTTGAGGGAGATTGGTAAATTTGGTCAAAATGAGGGAGGGTTAACAGCTATATCTGAAAGGGAAGTAACTTATTGTGAGGAGAAATCATATCTGAAGGATGATGAATTATGTTTTAATAATTGAACACATGTGAGTTAATGTTATACTCGTAAACTTTACTCATTAGCCTAACTATGAAAAACACACATTGTAGCACATTGTTAGCCTAACTATGAAAAACACACATTGTAGCACATTGTTAGCCTAACTATGAAAAACACACATTGTAGCACATTGTTAGCCTGTCTATGAAAAACACACATTGTTAGCCTAACTATGAAAAACACACATTGTAACACATTGTTAGCCTGTCTATGAAAAACACACATTGTAGCACATTGTTAGCCTTTCTATGAAAAACACACATTGTAACACATTGTTAGCCTATCTATGAAAAACACACATTGTAGCACATTGTTAGCCTGTCTATGAAAAACACACATTGTAACGCATTGTTAGCCTATCTATGAAAAACACCCATTGTTAGCCTAACTAAGAAAAACACACATTGTACCACATTGTTAGCCTATCTATGAAAAACACCCATTGTTAGCCTAACTATGAAAAACACAAATTGTAACACATTGTTAGCTGATCCATGAAAAACACGCATTGTAGCACATTGTTAGACTGTCTATGAAAAACACATATTGTAGCACATTGTTAGCCCGTCTATGAAAAACACACATTGTAACACATTGTTAGCCTGTCTATGAAAAACACACATTGGAACACATTGTTAGGCTGTCTATGAAAAACACACATTGTAGCACATTGTTAGCCTGTCTATGAAAAACACACATTGTAACAATGTTTAATTGGTGATGTCATGACGTCCACAGAGCAGCAATGAGATTTAAACTGGTTCATGATTGTTTAAAATCAGGTATCACATCTGTATTTTTTGTACTTATGAAACTAAAGTTGACACTGTAGGATGCATTCTCAAACATGCATTAATGTAAATTTTTCTGCAGTTACTTACAAACCTCTGTGTGTGCAGGTATTGGCACAGTACAGCAGCCTATGGGATCGCTAATGAGAGCAGTACCGGTGATTTACCCCGCAGTGGTCACCCCGTGTACCAGTGGCCTACCGACCTGCTCAGACCGACGGCTGTCCTGTTCCTAACAGTCGGAGAGGAGAAAAGGAAACAGAGGCTCCAAGGCCGTGGCATAGAGAAAACATTTGAGGAGCGAAGCCTGGACAAGGACCAGCTGTTCAGGCAAAGGTAGACTTTAGGATAAATTTATGAGTTAGTGGGAGAACAGGAATCTAGGGAATGGTGGTCTTAGGCAGGATGCTTCCTCAGGTGTATTAGGTCATTCACCCTTGAAGACACATTTGAACTCCTCCAATTCAAAGGTTGGAATAGCTTGTTATGATATTTCAGGGGTGAATGTGTTAATAATCTGTACAAAAATATCTTCCAATATTAAATTCCTTACGATCAGTACATTTTTTTATTAACCCATTCACCCTAAGTCACAATGGAACCATTCTAAGTTAAAGAATAGGCAAGTCCAGTTTAGATATGTAGGGGTGAATGTTAGTTGGTTATCAGGGTTTAACATCCTTTCAACAGCTAAGGTCATTTAAGGACATGCCTCCATGTGTGTTGTGTGTGCCTCCATGTGTGTTGTGTGTGCCTCCATGTGTGTTGTGTGTGCCTCCATGTTCCATGTGTGTTGTGTGTGCCTCCATGTGTGTTGTGTGCCTCCATGTGTGTTGTGTGTGCCTCCATGTGTGTTGTGTGTGCCTCTATGTGTGTTGTTTGTGCCTCCATGTGTGTTGTGTATGCCTCTATGTGTGTTGGGTGTGCCTCTATGTGTGTTGTGTGTCCCTCTATGGGTGTTGTGTGTGCCTCTATGTGTGTTGGGTGTGCCTCTATGTGTGTTGTGTGTCCCTCTATGGGTGTTGTGTGTGCCTCTATGTGTGTTGTGTGTGCCTCTATGTGTGTTATGTGTGTTGTGTATGCCTCTATGTGTGTTGTGTGCCTCCATGTGTGTTGTGTGTGCCTCCATGTGTGTTGTGTATGCCTCCATGTGTGTTGTGTATGCCTCCATGTGTGTTGTGTGTGCCTCTATGTGTGTTGTGTGTGCCTCCATGTGTGTTGTGTATGCCTCCATGTGTGTTGTGTGTGCCTCCATGTGTGTTGTGTATGCCTCCATGTGTGTTGTGTGTGCCTCTATGTGTGTTGTGTATGCCTCCATGTGTGTTGTGTGTGCCTCCATGTGTGTTGTGTGTGCCTCCATGTGTGTTGTGTGTGCCTCCATGTGTGTTGTGTGTGCCTCCATGTGTGTTGTGTGTGCCTCTATGTGTGTTGTGTGTGCCTCTATGTGTGTTGTGTGTGCCTCTATGTGTGTTGTGTGTGCCTCCATGTGTTGTGTGTGCCTCCATGTGTGTATGTGTGTTGGAGACCGGGTATGTTGGGGTGTTTGCCTCTTTGTGATAGCGTTGATCTGATGCCCACTTTATAGTGCCATCTCACTGAATACTATGCCGAAGAAACCCAGCACAACATTCCGCCGGTCACACTATACTGCCATGTCCCTTACTTCTACTTCTAAATGGTACTGACCAACTTCAACAATTTGAAGATAAAATGTCAGACGAGGAGTGAAACATGGAAAGAGATTGTTTTTAAAAGATACGAGATGGTCTAATTTGCGTTTGAAAAGTGACGGTAGAGGGCTGATTTGAATAATTCCGTTGTGGGGCTCGAAATAATGTCAGGTGGGAGTTTATTCCACTTGGGTATAGTTCGAGGGAAGAATGATGCCTTTCTGGTCTGGGTTTTTGAGTGGGGAATTTGATACGAAAACTGGTGGTTTGTTCGGGATTTTCTAACTGTAGGGATTAATCTGTCTGATTTTACGATAGCGACTTTCTGGTTTACAATGTTATGAAGCATGGTCAGACGAGCATCTCTACGTCTATCTGCTAGAGGGCGCAGCTTTAGGTGGTCCAACATTTCTGACACACTGGAGGTACGATGGTTGTACCTGTGCTTATTGAGCACATAGCGCGCTGCCCTTCGCTGGACCATTTCCAACTTGTCAATATTTGTTTGGGTGTGAGGGTCCCATACTGTACAGGCATACTCAAGTGATGGTCGAACTAATGATTTGTATGCCTGTACTTTGGCTGATGTTGAGCCAATTTTAAGATTTCGTCTTAAAAAGCCTAGCGTAGAATTTGCTTTTGGGCAGATAGTATTTATATGTGAATCCCATTTAAGGTCAGATGATAGTGTTACACCCAGATACTTGGCCTGACTAAGATGTTCCAGTATGTGTCCATGTAAAGTATAATTATGGACTATTGGAGTTTTGTTTTTAGTCACCGACACCACATTGCATTTGTTTGGGTGGAAGATCATTTTCCATGTATTTTCCCAGAGCGCTAGTTTGTCAAGATCTTTTTGAAGTGTTGTAGCATCACTGTTCGACTTGATAACTAGATATGCAATAGTGTCGTCTGCAAATAAACGGATTGTAGCATTAAGACCCACAGGGATATCGTTTATAAAGTAAAGAAATAAACTGGGTCCCATAACTGACCCCTGGGGTTTTCTCCGGGTACTCCGGTTTCCTCCCACAATAAGACCCCCCAAGCGATAACACCTGGGCCAACAAGAGTGATTAATATAAGTTGATATAACTTGTTTCATAATTGTTGTAAAAAGGTTATTATTCAGCATATTCAGGACCCTCACCTCAAGGTCAAGGTCAAGGTCAAGTTGAAAGTTTTCTTGTCTGAATCAAGTTCTATGATTTTGATACTGAGGATTAAGCTAACAGATGCTAATGGATATATGTTCAAAAAGATTGGTAGTCTATAGTTTCGACGTAATATATTTTAAAATAAATAATCATTATCAAGTGGAAGTTTTCTGATGATTTATTTACAAGCCATGCAATTAGGCTGTTCAGTTCTGGTATTGATATTACTTTCGCTGAAGCAGTTATGGTAATGTAAGCATTGCACAGATAAAACCTGATTGTCAATATCCTAATTCAAGTGTAAATGACTCCCAAATATTGTCAGTAACCTAATCAATTGTAAACCACTCCCAAGTACTGCATTTGTTTTGTTAAAAACTGTAAAAATTAGGAAAATCTTTTTGCAATATTTTTCAGACTGTGTGACGCTTATCGGCGGATGGAGAACCCGAGTCTTGTTGAGGTAGATGCCAGTGGTACTGTGGAGGAAGTTGTGAAAAGTGCTATAGAGAAACTGACCAACTGTGGGGTTTATGTTCCTAGTGACACTCATGTATAACATCACAAACTGTGGGGTTCATGTACCTAGTGACATTCATGTATAACGTCACAAACTGTGGGGTTCATGTACCTAGTGACACTCATGTATGACGTCACAAACTGTGGGATTCATTTACCTAGTGACACTCATGTATAACATCACCAACTATGGGGTTCATGTACCTAGTGACACTCATGTATAACATCACAAACTGTGGGGTTCATGTACCTAGTGACACTCATGTATAATTTCACTTTGGCCAAAAAAATATATGTGTGTTTCCGGTATTCCGACCTACCCAGGATTTTACTGTCGACCCTAGATATTTTATAACCTATTTGTAACAAAGCCAGGCAAAGTTCATAGCCACTCATTATAATGCACTTTCTTCCTGTTTTTTTAGAGTCTGACCTTATTCTAATGACAAATTACCTTGTAAATTTTTAAATAAAACAATATTAATTCATGAAATAAAAAATTAACATTAAAAATAAAATTATTTGCCTACCGACCTACCCTGTTTTTTTCAGGCGTATATGTTAACTCGAACAAACTTGTTTTGGCCTTATGAAGTGAGGCACATCATGGACAATAAAAATTGATGCATGTCAGCAAATTTGTCTGCAATCCTGTTTAGAATTACTGGCAATTAACAAAAAATGCAGTTAAGTATCATGTGCCTTTGCTTTGAAACTCATTTTGATATTTAAATTTTAGATTTTCACAAAATTGAACGGTCGATAGCCAGTGTAGGCCAGCTGTTCACCATTATAATTGTGTTATTCTTATGTAATTAATTCAATTAGTGTGTATTTGCTTAACTTTCATCAGTATTAAATCAATCACATGTAACTATCCATGTTGGGGTTTGACTTTGACATGAAAATTTCCAAGAGTTTTTGAGATTTGGGACACACCTGAACTGACAAACTTTCACTTATAATTTTTACCATTTACTGTATCAAATTAGCATTCCTGTCTATAAATGTATATAAATAGCATTCCTGACTATAAATGTATATAAATAGCATTCCTGTATATAAATGCCCGGCAGAGACCAATAATTTAAACCTTATAGTAGATTGGTGAGTTAAGCATTTAAAAAATATTTGTCACATTGATCCACTTCCATTATGCTGTCAAGATTGATCAATGACCAGTCGTCAATTCTTTGAGAAATTCCGATGATGGATGATGATTGATGATGATAAAGATGAATTTTGAAATTATGATATCACCGATGTAACATAATGACAGTCTTAAAACTCTCAGCTGACTTTCATAGTTTTATCTTCAATAAGATTCATCAGTTTGGAAATATGTGATATCACAAGTTTTACTTTCTACACAAACAATGTTCGTATTAAACGTGTCGCAACATCTCAAGACCGTCTGGTCCCTTTAATTTGTCAAGCTATGACTGAGTGAGCGATTTGTATTTTTTACCTGTACAACGATGTGACGAAATTGTTTATTTTTCATGTCACTCAACCCGAGATGTTTCGCCCTATGGATAGGGAGTGTATCAATAAACACTGCATCAGATAGCTTACAGGTAGGGTGTATATTGTTATTTTCTGTAACATATTAAAGTAACCATATTTACAAACATATCTGATGCCCCACACTTTAAATATGACAGATTGTTTATTTACCTATAGATTTGTTTACTTAAGGTCATAGGAGTGTATTGATAAACGGAAATAGGAAGTACATCTCTAGTTGAAAATCCAATGTAGGGAGACAGTATCACAATTTCCGAATATTCTAATGTTAATATTAAACTGATGAATATTTTATGTTTATTATTGACAGAACAGTGTGTTCTCTCAATATTAAAGTATTTCAAAGTAATCCAGGCATTAATTTAGTTGTTTTTTATCAATGAGTCACATGTAGCCATTTTTCTGTACTTCAGGAAACCGGCTACCTATTTCACATGTGGTACTGTGAAGTTTTTCAAGAAAGATAACTCTATCATGCAATTACTATGTGTATATGGTTTTATTATTAGAGGTCAATTTTTAATTGTTTATAGATAATTAATTTTACACAATTTCAGCATTTAGTAAATTGATATACGTTAATGCAATACTAATCTATGGCAGTATCATTTTTATTGACATTATTTTGCAATTGTGTCTTTCATTTTTTTTTTCAAAATTCACTCCTTTTTACATAAATTTCCATTTAAAATCCTTAAAACTCTGGTCAACCTTATTTTTTTTGGTGGCAGAACATTTTCTTTACTTCAAAGCATTATTACTACAAAATTTGAAGAAATTCTACTGAGAAATGGTGACACAATCCTATTACCTTAAGCATGTTAGTGCGTTATGATTATTTGTCTGCAATCTTGTTCCATGTTATAGGACCATAACACAGAACCGAATGCTTATATTTACATTTAATATTTTTAATTTTCATTTCTAAGTTCACAACACACTTTTACATTCAAATTTCACTGTGTTTGTTCAATAGGTTTAACAGCACATGGAATTGCTCACGGAATGTTGTCTTGTGACTTTCCCCGTAAAAAAAATAAGTTTTTGGAAATGAACACAAAAAATATCGATACAATTTCCATAATTTAGTCAATTAATATATTCATTTCACATTTTATAATAATCTTACATAAAACAGTGAATTTGTCACAATTTTGTTTATTTACCTATAGACAAGAAACAATTTGTTTATTTACCTATAGACAAGAAACAATTTGTCATAATTTTGTTTTTTAACCCCACCCTGTCTCAGTGCTGTTTGACTCGTGGTTGCTATTTTGTTTTTATTAGATTGCCATATATATATTTATGTAGATGTTCAATTGTTTTTGATATTATCTTTGACCAAATAAACATTGAATCCTTTTACTAATCCATAGTAATGAAGTATCTGTTGTTATTTTTCCCTTTTAATAGTTTCATCGGGAATGATCTATCAAAATGCCTTCTACCTTCACATTAAATTAACCCTTTCACCACTGTAGACCAAAATGTAAAGTTACATGGGATGAAAGGGTTAACATTTCATAGACAGTCTTTCAATTATCATTGAAATTTTGTATTAACTTGTGTTTGTAGAAAACAACAAATAAACTCTCTGTATAACAAGTAATGATGTTCGTTTTTCCTAAACAGTTGATATTCTGGAAAAATTTAGACCTGCATACTTTAACTGTTAGTATGGCCTTGTGTTTCATGATAAATAGGAAATGGGCCGTTTGGTCGAGTGGTCAACACTCCGGCCTTCAACGCAGGCGGCCGGGGTTTGATCCCCAAAGTCGTCGTACGCATGGAATATTCAGAGAAAGTGTTTTTCTGCTGCCCACACAACTCCAACAACCCAGGTGGAGTATGAAATGGTCTGGGGGGATGTTGTGGTATCTGTGCTATGGCATTCAAGTGATCAGGTGGCAGTATAAATGATACCGTTGGAAGTACGGTCCCACTACAAATAGAACACATTATATCTCCAGCACACATGCAGGCATACACACTTAGGGAGATATTAGCCATGTGGCATAGGACTAGTAGTAAGCGCCTGATAAGGCAGCTCCTGCGAATTCCTCAATATTGTATTGATTAATGTATACACTAATTGTATCATTTGTATATCTATGTACCGTAAAGCGCTTTAGAGTGGCTTATGTTAGCCATATAGGGCGCTATATCAAATGTTGTATATTATCAAAATAGGAAATGCCTACTGCCTGAAATGATGTACAGGTACATGTACAATAACTTGAATCCTAAAGGTCAATACAGTGATATCTGTCCATAAAGGTCACTCAATGGAGGACAATAAGTATTTAAAGATGGGTGGTCTTTATAAACAGGTGGTCTTTATAAACAGATTTTTTATGAAATAGAAAACACAATTTGGGGTATTCTTTATATGGTTGCTATAGGAAAAAGGTCTTTAGAGACACTGAGACAGGTGGTCTTTAGGGACAGGTTGTCCTTAAAGAGAGGTTGTCTTTTGGTAGATTTCACTGTACATGAAAAAATAAAACACTGTAGCTGCTCTGTGGTGTTTTGAGGCCTTTAATACTTTGTAATGTCTACAAGGTAAGGGTCTCGATCCAATACGATTCAGCATCAACAAGAAAGCACGGTCACAATACTTAACGAGAGTTACTTATCTCCATTAACACTTGTAACCAACAGGTACCACCCGTAATACATATTGGTCCGCGGGAATATGACACGTTAACATTTAGCTGTTGGAAGCAATCCCAATGTCAATCTTAGATATCCTGACAGGTGTAACTGTTGTAATGATGAAAAGTTTACCAACAAATAGATGGAGCAATCGTTGCCAGACAAACACACCACAAATATCTGCCGAGGTCGGTGATTTCCAACTCTTGTCACCAGGTACCTTAGCCCATTCACCACTGTAGACCATATCAATGCATGGTAATTTCTACTAATGTTACATAGGGCCTTAAAAAGTCTGTAAAGTTTTCTGACATTTGATTTCTTTACATTTGAAAACTCGTGATAATGTCTCACTATTTTTTTTTAAACTTTTGCAATTTCTCAAATATTGTAAAAAGTTTCTTTACAAAGACACAATTTTTTTATTTTGCTTATGTGAGAAATATGGTCTCATCCTTGCGTTTTTTCTGTACGACAGTGCCAGGCTTGTGCTGGGCATCGGGGTGGTTGGCCAGCTCTGGCGGACATGACGAGATGGGACTAGCCATGATAGTCTGTTTCAAGTCATAGAACACGGCGGAATTTTCCTGAGTCAGGAAGGTCACTGCAATACCGGTCTTACCAGCCCGTCCAGTTCTACCGATACGATGAGTGTAATCTGAAAAACAGATGCAATAAACTTGTTTATACTGGAATATTCATTGTAGTGGTGCTTTAGCTGTGTACTTGCACTGAAACTGAGAAATGATCGGTACTGTCCTAGCTAGTGGGGTATTGATTGCTCCAAGCCCCTTCCACCTCTATATATAGAGGATCTTTCATAAGTTTCCCTTCAAATTAGGTAAGGCGAGCAAATACGAAAAATCTATAATGAGTATCATCAATCTAAGATGACGGGAAAGGAATATTTTGCACTTGGTCGCCTCTGAAACGATGAAAATGGCGTCTGTTTCACAATGACTTGACGTCACATTGATTGTTCCTTTTTGATTGTGACGTCATTTCCTGAGTGATATGACACACGTTACTTTGTTAAACATAATTTATGTGATGACTTTATGACACTGCATAACGGTTTTCATATGATAAAATAAAGTATCTTTTTAACAACAAATACAGGCTATGAAGAGTGTTTATTAGTGATCATGTCTATCGAGAAACCCCAAAAACATGTGAGGGGTAGTCTTTAGGACTTGTCACTTAGTTTTGTGATGAATGTTTTTATGTTGATAAAGAAAGGAACATGAAGGGAAACTTATGACAGATCCTCTATTTCTTATTATATTATTATTAAGCTTGCCTTTCAAAATGTCAAATTATCCGTTATATTGTCAACCTCCGAAACCTCCAAAAAGGGAGAGTGAACTGAGGGAGAAAGTGTGTGAAACGCGACTGTTATTGCTTTGCTCAATTTATCTTTCCCTTTTAGGTATCAAGATAACTCCAAAAAGCATTCATTTGATCATGCACACCCTGCAGTTGACAGCTTATGTATTTTCCATAATCAAACAACAGTTTTTCTGTTTGATGTGAAGCTAGAACTGGATTTAGGAAAATCACCAGTGATAAATTTGGAAAATGACATTGCCATAGAGTGAAATTTGTACTCTCTTACCAGGACTTTTCGTTTAAATGATAGAACACCGTAACGATTGCCTCGTATGTAGTTATGTAGTAAAGTAATTGTGCCTAGATTTTGTTTTTATATTTTACAAATATTCTTTTTTTTTTTCGAACTGAAAAAAGCTTCAATCCCATAAGAAAAGAGTTGAATTTTCGCAAAACCACAACAAGTAACATTTGTTTTACAATATAAATGGTGATTATTTCTATTTAAACATATTTTATTGCCATTATGCAACTGGATTGGGCACAATTAAGTTATACAACTTATATACAGCCCTTTCCATAAAAAATACAACAAAATTACAAAGAGTGTCCATACCTTCTATACTTTTGGTCATGTCGTAGTTTATCACCATGGAAACATCTTTGATGTCGATACCACGTCCTGCCACATTCGTTGCCACTAGGATATCCTTGCTGCCGTTTTTCAGACTAGCCAGAGCGAACTCCCTCTGCTCCTGGCCTTTCCCTCCGTGGAGTGTGATAGCACTATACTGTGTAGTAGAGAAAACAAACTGTGTTCTTCAAACTTACAACACAGGCTTTTACCCCTTTCACCACTGTAGACCATAATGGATTTATCCCTGCCTATTTCCCACAATACTAATCTATATGATTTATTCTCTCTTTGCATTTTCAAAGCCTGAAATCTCTATCTTTTGGTCAGCCTAGCATGTCATACGTACCTCTGACTACTTTAGGCACTCTACTGAGCCTGTTTAATCATTGTAAGGAATTATTGGGTGTTAGACAAGGAGATGCACATAAGTCCTTGTACTCCAAAACACAAGAAAGGGCGTTTTTCAAGTAAAAAGGCATTGTAGGATAAGTATGAAACTTTCACAAATTAAATATCATCATATAACCAATATCTTTGCCAAGTTGCATGCTTATCCCCAAATGCCTTTTATGTACAATCAGCCCTTATTATTGGAAATAGGCAGAACAAATGATAAAACAATAAAATGTGTTAGTTGTGACGATTAAAACCAATATTTTCCTTGAGGCTAGGAGACTTAACATTACCAGCAAATCAAACTTCATACATTAAGGCAGAAATCATTCTACAGTAGTTGCAGTGGAAATTGCCATTTTTTATTTGTAAGTTAACTTTGAAAAGTAAGAAAACAAATCAGGACCTGGAACTCACTCCAGCCACAAGTGTTGAGCAAATATATGATATATATAATATACAATATTAACTATTCGTATCTTATACTTATAGCATATAAAGGGTGTCCTGCACCTTTTAATTCACTTAAGATTGAGAGATATTGCCAGGTTTCTCAGTATAAAACAAAAAGAAAGTGTGAAGTGAATATGCATTTTATGTAAGTGTACTCAAATGAGTAAAGTTGTAAATTTCAACCAAAATATAAATTAGAAAGGAAAATATTGAGAAAACAAAACACTTTTCATTTGAAAAATTACCTTAAACAACCCCCCTAGAGGGACTTAACCCTCTGTTTTATATAAACAATCTTTAATTGATGATTTAATCAAATAATTTCTGTCATTTTTTATTCTTTTAAATATGCCTGTTTAATTTACACATGTTTTTAAAACAGAAATAGTACAATTTTGGATTTTAAGCTCATTTTTATAACAGCAAATTATATTTGTGATTTACCCATACCCCTTTTGGTACCCCCAAAAACCCTCTTTCGGTCAAACTTTTACCTTAGTTTTTGTGCATGTAATACAATAGGACATCTTTGAACAAATTAAGGAGGTGAAAATCCGAAGATACCGGGGCCCAAAAAAGGACCTTATAGACACTCATCCTTTGGAAAAACCATCAGGGTAAGATCTGTCCAGGATAAGAAAGGGGTGTAGGAAATTTCTATCTTACACCCCGTTTCATGTGACGTGACGTCACAATGGCTCGACAATGACATGACGTCACAAATTGGAACTCTCCGATGCCGCACGGAAAAGGCGGCGGGATGAAATTAAAAACCTTTTACGATATATTTACCATTCACGTTAGAAAGATGTGATTAATTTTCCTGCGCAAACTCTTTTTACCAATATGGGATATGCTTAATCCGGCTGGCTGATTCGTTTTTCGTCTAAAATGCTCAGGAGCAAAATTGATATTTTCAAAATGGTGGTCAGTCCAAATGCATTTTCATGGTTTCTGAACTTATTCTGGTGGATGGAATTTGAGAAAAATACTCTTTCATGCCCAAGGGTGTAGGATAGAAATGGAATTTCCCTATCCGACACCCCTGACCATTAAAGAGTCTTATAATCTTACCCCCATCTTCTCCAGGGACTTAGCCAGGACATCCGCGCCCTTCTTTTGGTTGACGAAGATGATGATTGGAGGGTCGATGCCCTCTTCTAGGATGTTGAGAAGTTTCTTCCTCTTCATGTTGCTAGAGACCATGTGTACAATCTGTTCTGTCCTCTCCGTGGGACGACCAGCAGATCCGATGTACACAACAGCGGGCCGCCGCAGGTAGGTACGTGCCAACCGCTCCACGGGAGGGGGCATGGTAGCCGTGAACATAACCGTCTGTAAAACCACAAAAATATACATGTTAACGTATTTCCTCTATTTATAGGGGAATGTACATTTTTGTGGTAATATGTGCAGCAAGTGAATTTGGTGACTACCGTAAAGATTCGCGTGTTGTTCACCCTCGTGTATAGATTGCAAGTACTTTTTGGTTGAAAACAAAAATGAAAAAGATTTCTTGAGATTTTTTTTCTGGAAACAAGCCATTTGGATTGATATGTCTTGCCTATGCCCCGCTTTGACCATCAATGCACATATCAGAGAAACTAACTTAAACGCAAAAACTTAATGCTGATGGAGATGCTGACAAAGTCAATGGACCATAAAAGGTAGGCCACATCCAGCAGCTGATGCATGGGTTGAGATGTACTACCTAAGATGTATCTATGGTCCAAGTTTGGTTGGTCTAGCACCTATACTTTCAGTGAAATTAACTTAAATGAAAAACTTAATGTTGACACTGACGTCGCCGGGAAAGCAACACCTAATATACTTAGTTTCGTTTCCACTTCGCTGAGGCGAGACAAACATTTTAAGCTGGACTGATAGCACCAACCAGGTAGGTCACTAACGAAGGTCAACTAAATATGTTGGGAAAACAGATCACACGAAACCTAATCGTTAATTGGGCCTAACAAGGTGTTGCTAGACACTATGAGTACGGGGAGATCTGTTGACACCAGGCATTGACACAACAGGTAATTGGAATATAACAATATTGCTTTCACAACAATAACTCTCAGAAAGCATATTTACCGATAAATCTTTCACCTTTTTATAAAATATATGATTCTAAGTTGTTTTCTAAGCGTCTGCTAATCCAACAGCAATGTCATTAGAGTGTACACATAAAGGCAGTCACTCAAATAAGTCCAATGACGACCGCAAACAGCTGAAATTGTGAGACGTAACGACTCCAAACATTGGTGACATTAGCTTTTCTGTCTTTGAAAAGAAAATACTGATTTGAATTTAACTGTTAAACAGGGACAATTGTTGTAGATAGGCAGTTGTACTGACCTGTCTGTATTTTTTTGTAGTGTTGAAATTTTTCAACATTTTCTCGTCATCCTCTGCATCATCATTGTCAGGTTTCATGTTAGTAACGGGTAGGTACTCAAGAATGCGCTGTACATCGGGCTCGAAGCCCATGTCGATCATTCGGTCAGCCTCGTCCATGACCAGATAGGTACACTGATTGAGAACGAGGTAACGATTCTCCAACACATCAATTAGACGCCCTGGGGTGGCTATCACAATCTACAAACATACACGTACCAATCATTGCTATGGAAATACCTTCAAAACAATGCTGGTCCAGTTACAAGCTTTCTGCTGAAATAGACTCTGGATTAATGAGGATTTACTATTAATATCTACAAACATACAAGTCAAACCTGTATTAGGAGACCACCAGCCAGAAGTCCAAATAGTGGTCTCCTAATAACAGGTGGTCTCTGTACACAGGTTCAAATCACAATGAAATCACTACAATGTCAAACATTAAAATTGGTCTCTTAACACATGTACAGGTGGTCTTCTAATACAGGTGGTCTCTAAACACAGGTTCAAATCACAATGAAATCGCTACAATGTCAAACATTAAAATTGGTCTCTTAACACATGTACAGGTGGTCTTCTAATACAGGTGGTCTCTAAACACAGGTTCAAATCATAATTAAATAACTATAATGTCAAACATTTAAATTGGTCTCTTAACACAGGTGGCCTCTTAATACAGGTTCTGTTCATAATTGGAATATTAAGTAAGCATGTTTGACAGTACAATTACTGCTGTTGAATTTTTTCTACAGAATGATGGTCAGAATTTTGAATATCTGGGTGAATACACCTTGGATAAGGATTTCCTGTAGATAAGTGAGGCTTGTTACGTATTCTCGGTTACAGTGACCTACCTCACATCCCTGTTGGAGCTTGAATCCCTGCTCCTCCCTTGAGATACCTCCTATTATGGCTACTGTACGAATACCCAGGAACTCGCTAAACTTCATTGTCTCTGCCTCAATCTGCTGAGCCAGTTCACGAGTCGGAGCCAGGATGATAGCATAGGGACCCTGATCAGCATCTTCCATCCTACAAGCAAATTCGGTAAGATAAGAGGCTGAAAAAACATGCGTTGTAGCTTCTAGCAAGTGCAAATTTGACAGACAGATGACAGGTATTGCACCTTTGGGCAGAGGGGGTAACTAATCTTGTAAAGTCAGAAGGTAAAAACACTCGCCACGCTTCTTGTACTAGAAGTTAAGTGAAAAATTGACAGATGACGAGTCATCTAGAGGCGGCACCTTGGAACAGGTGAGCTAACTAATCGTGAAAATGATCAGCTTGTAGTCACAGTTTATAATGGCCGTCCTATTACAAAAGGTGAACAAGCCATTGGGATTAACATGTCGCGCCTGTGCCCCGCTTTGACCATCAATGCACATATCAGAGAAACTAACTTAAACGCAAAAACTTGATGTTGATGGAGATGCTGACAAAGTCAACGGACCATGAAAAGTAGGGAGCATCCAGCATTTGATGGATGGGTCAAGATTTACTACTCAAGATGCATCTATGGTCCAAGTTTGGTTGGTTTAGCACTTATACTTTCAAAGAAACTAACTTAAATACAAAAAAAGTTGACGCCGTGGTGGCAAGACAAATATCATTGCCCTGCAGACTATTTAATATCACTAATGTCATTAGAAGGGATGGCATGTATATGTAACACTAATGGAAAAAAATATTACGATATAAACTTATTTCTACAAATTTATCTGTCAATTTCACTGTCATTTCAGAGAATTTTAAACAGGAATCTTCAGAATCTTATATTAACTTTATTGACTATTTGTGTACTTTGATTTTTTTTCCCCCCCCGACTATATTAATTTAAATGAATATCTAGACATTACCTGACTATACTTTAGTGATGGGTAATTGGTTTAAAATCATAATTGATTATCAGTTTATGATAATAATAAAAACAATTTGAGGGGCTTATATACCACTTTATCACAACCTAGTTCGTAGGTCGTCTCATAGCAGTTCACAAATTATTATCCGTGGTTATATGGCCTTTGCAATCAGCCAATATCTTTCTAAACTCCATGGGGAGCATACAGCCGGTGCTGCCATTTTGGCAATCACAGCTAGCATTCTACAATTCTAGCACTGCCCAACCACATACTCATTTACAGCTGTGTAGACAGGAACAAGCGGAGTAAAGTATCTTGCTCAAAGATACAACACTATGCTGTGCCGTGACTCGAACCTGCAACCATTCGGTCATGAGCCCAGCGTCCTACCACCAGACTACCATGCCTCACAACCCTTCGGTCACGAGCCCGGCGTCCTACCACCAGACTACCGTGCCTCACAACCCTTCGGTCACGAGCCCGGCATCCTACCACCAGACTACCGTGCATCACAACCTTTCGGTCACGAGCCTGGCGTCCTACCACCAGACTACTGTGCCTCACAACCCTTCGGTCACGAGCCCGGCGTCCTTCCACCAGACTACCGTGCCTCACAACCCTTCGGTCACGAGCCCGGCGTCCTTCCACCAGACTACCGTGCCTCACAACCCTTCGGTCACGAGCCCGGCGTCCTTCCACCAGACTACCGTGCCTCACAACCCTTCGGTCACGAGCCCGGCGTCCTTCCACCAGACTACCGTGCCTCACAACCCTTCGGTCACGAGCCCGGCGTCCTTCCACCAGACTACCGTGCCTCACAACCCTTCGGTCACGAGCCCGGCGTCCTTCCACCAGACTACCGTGCATCACAACCCTTCGGTCACGAGCCCGGCGTCCTACCACCAGACTACCGTGCCTCACAACCCTTCGGCAACGAGCCCGGCGTCCTTCCACTAGACTACCGTGCCTCACAACCCTTCGGTCACGAGCCCGGCGTTCTACCACCAGACTACCGTGCCTCATAACTCTTCTGTCACGAGCCCGGCATCCTACCACCAGACTACCATGCCTCATAACTCTTCAGTCACGAGCCCAGCCTCCTACCACCAGACTACCGTGCCTCACAACCCATCGGTCACGAGCCCGGCGTCCTACCACCAGACTGTTAGTTTAGTTAGTTTAGTTAGTTTAGTCAGAACTAGTAAACTAATTGATGATCTTTTGTATCATCAGTTTATAATTTTTACCAGACTAAATACTGAAGTAAGTGACAACATTATCGTAACATGATTTACATCCACACACAGAATTTCGTGCTATACATTTTAGCCTTCCTTCTTTTACAAACAACATTAATTACGCAGTTTTAAACTGTTTTTTTCGACATCGACATAAAAAATACAATAAAAATAATTAAAAATAAACCCACTTCCAATGCATATTTTGTTGCCATATGACACTTGAGTTCAGTGATGAAAAGATTAAATCATTTGTAGATTTCATATTTTATGAGCGGTGGCCAAGTGGTTATAAGGTGTCTGCCATTCTGCTACCACTAGCCCTCTACCACTGGGTCGCGGTTTGAGACCTACGTGGGGCAGTCGCCAGGTACTGGCCACAGGTTGGTGGTTTTTCTCCAGGAACTCCGGCTTTCCTCAACCACCAAAACCTGGCATGTCTTTAAATAACCATAGCTGTTATTAGGACGTAAAACACAAACAAACCAAACCAAAAATTCCAAATTGTAAAGGGCAACCGATTTTTGGTTTTCAATTATATTCTATCATCGGTCCATCACGACTTTGTATTTACCTGACAATTTTTGGAAGTGACTGAATCCACTTGATTAGAGGGATGAGGAAAGCAGCGGTTTTACCACTGCCAGTTTCAGCGATACCAATGATGTCACGGTTCTGTAGACCAATGGGAATGGCTTGTCTCTGGATAGGGGTCGGCTCCTGTGAGAATAACGAAAATATTTTCAGACGGAGATCATTTCTAGCAACTTAAAAACCAGGTTTGCCAAAGCTTTTGATACATTTCTTACAATTGAAATTCTTTTTTGACTTTTCATTGCCAATTCATACTGGAAAATTTGTGAAAAATTGCAATTTTTTCTGGTGTTTTCAATAAATGGTTGAATTTGTCTCTAAATATTTCTATGGAAAGATAACATTGCCTATTTAGAAAAAAAATAAAAAAAATATTGATTTCTAGATGAAAATTACAAATGGACAGTTGACCTAAAGACACACTATCTCTTTTGTGAAAAGCAGTGGTTGCTTGACCTGCTTTTAACATTTAGAACAGATAGCAATTTGTCATTAATTAAGCAAAACTTACATTTTCATAGGGTATAGATGTACTACCCAAGGTGCATCTATGGTCCAAGTTTGGTTGGTCTAGCACTTATACTTTCAGAGAAACTAACTTAAACACAAAAACCTAATGTTGACGCCAGCGTCGCCGGAAAAGCCACACCTAAGTCTCACTTCCACTACAATAAAATGGACTATATCTTTTCCCATGAAACCTGATCATACCTTGTACCCAATCTTGTCGATGACGTCGAGGAGTTCCTTCATGAGAGCCGACTCCTTCCAGTTCCTGATGGGGTTAGGGATACGACCACCCTTACAGGTAATATTGTAATCCTCCTTAAATATACGCCAGTCCCTCTCAGCCATCTCTGGCAGAGATTTCTCCTTCCAGTGGCGGTCATCCCACTTCTGTTTCGCCTCTTTTTTTGCGACATTCTTAACCCTCTTCCTGAAATAACAGATTTATGAATCATTTCTGATAATGTTACAGTATTTAAACAGAGTGTGCAAATCAATGTTAAGTGGTAACAGGATCACCAGCCTTATTTGAGATCTATGATGTGAACACAAGAGAAAATACGTCAGAAACTGGAGGCAAATAACTCAAATCAAACACCTACAGTTAAGAATCAAACGCTGCCAAGTACAGAGTAGTAATCCCATCTAGGTGCTTCAAATGCTTAATTTGCTCATTAATACAATAAGGACTTAAAACGCACAAGTAACCATGAGACTAACAGTTTCCGGACATACACAAGTTCTGGGATCAATCTAGGCTTGGTTCACTACCGTTTATGGGTAGTTTCTCCTACTGAAGAAAATTTCTCTGTGCTTCGAAATTCCCCTACTTCAACAAGGAAATAGCGATTTTTCTTCAAAATATTTCCCCTATATGTTTTTCTTTAAAGTTCAACAGTTAAAATGCATAGTACTGCATATATACATTTTCTTCACATAATTTAAACAAAAATTCTACTATTTTAAGCTTAAAATTGTTTATAAATTGTAATATACCGCAAACATGTATGTCGGACAAAACATTTATCTTTTACCATCATGATGCTAGACCCTAGTATTTTTTTTTTTTAATTTCCCTCAAATCTGAAAAAGGGTAGATTCCCCTAAAACCTAGATTGATCCCTGACAAGTGTACACTGTCAAACCAACTTGTAGGCCAAATTTTCAGGTATTGTTTTAGACCACTGTCCAGAAAATAATAAAATGACAGTTAATGAACTTTTCAACGGGATTGTTTTGAAAGAAACATGATGATGGGGTTTTTCTAAACGACAGATCCTCCTGATATAATCAGGTATTTAAATGACAGATGTTTGTAATGAAAGAGATTTAATTTATAGTATCAATGTACTAACAAGGATATTTAGTTAATTCAATGAAAGCAACAAATTCTGAAAAACAGAATTGCTTCTACATGTAGTTTTTAATTTAATAAAAATTGATTGTAAGCTAAGTGGTTTATGTCAACTTAAATTGGCCTATTGTATAACATGGAATGTTCGTTGTGTATAAACATTCGTGGATTTCGTGGTTGCTATTGAACCACGAAAATAAGTACAACAAATTTGAATGATATACGTGACTTCTATTTGTAAATATAGGACATCCATGAAAGTTTGTACCACGAAACGATCTAAACGGCTTCAAACCACGAAGGAAAGTATCCATGAACATTTCGTGTTATACAGTAAATGCATTATTTTTTAATATGAAAACTATTTGTCATTTCTGTATATTAACTCATTCATCCCTGAAATTTCATAATGAACTATTCCAACCTTTGAATTGGAAGAGTTCAAATGTGTCTTCAGGGGGTGACTGAGTTAAATGTATATCTATTGATATATATTTAAAACACCTATACATTTTGTTAGTCTATAACCCAATACTGCTAGTAGATATCTTAGGCACTCGCAATGATTCGTTAGTGATGAAAAAAGTTAAATTTGACTCGTGCTAGCTGAAAGACAAATTAATACTTTTATTTAAGAGTAAGTATCACACTGGACAGATCCATTTTCACAAATCTGATCAGACTTACTTTTCTTGTTCCTTTTCCCCATCGGTTCTTCTCTTTTCTAACAAGTCGCCATAAAATTTGGACTGGTCAACTTTTTGTTGCTGTAATAAAAACAAGTACGCAACTTAAAACAGTTAGTACAAGTCTAAACTGTATTTCTTTATTTTTAGCTTGATCATGCATATACAAATTAGATATATACAAATAGAATAGGACCGGGAAATAAGTTTTGAAATCTTATAGTAATTAACTTCCTTAACCCTTTCACCCCTATGTAACTTCAGTAGACTCTACCATTCATTGATCTGGATGAATCCATTATGGTCTACAGTGGTGAAAGGGTTAATTTAAAATGAAGGTGTAATAAATGTGAAGAATACAATATGCACTGCTAGAATTTAAATAGTATTTCTAACATTTACTGACATATGGCAATATCAATACAATATTGATACAGAGGCAGAAATATATGTCAAACTTACATAAGATAGGCAGATGAAGGAAACAATCAAAACACATATTTTATGTAATTTTTTTGTGCAAATAAGAAAAGATTTCACGGTTCACCTATTTATTTAAATACACAGTTTTCACTTTTAACAGCCAAATGCTGCTGTAGAGAACATAATTTTCCCCCATATTAGAACAAGAGGCCCATGGGCCTTAACGGTCACCTGATATATTTATACAGAGAGTTGATTTTTGTTTTTAAAACATGAACAGAAATATTATTCAAAGTGACAAAAAACAAAACCACCTTATTCAATATCTAGCATACATATTTAAGACTGAAAAGTATTTGAAACTAGCACCTCTGATTCTAAACAAGGAAAATGAAGAAATTTTATCACACTGACTTCTTTGGGCCTCCCCCTACAGCCCTTGGAGGTAGAGCTGGCTCAAAATTTTCAAAGTATCAAACTGTCAACTCAGGGTTATAATTCCAATTTTCAATCAAGTCATCAACATGTAATATCCAAAGTATCATTTGCCATTATAAACCATATTAAATTTGTTAAGAAGTTGAAAATGTAAATTGTTTACGGACCCACGCTGGACGACGCACGACGCCGGACAAAAGGCGATCGCAATAGGTCACTTGAGACTATGTCTCAGGTGACCTAAAAACAGTTTCTCCTTTTTGCATATCTCCAGCACCAACTTTCAAAAAGAATTGTTTGCTCAAAATATTTCATACCTGTTACTTATTTGCATTCCACGAGTCTCAGAATTCATGAATGAAATACATTTAAACAATTCAGATGGTCATTTATTTCGTTAAAAACTGGACAAATAAACAGAAAAATATTTTGTAGAAAAAGTGGAAAATATTTCAAAACAACCCCAATTTAATAAAGGATTTGATGCAGATGTAATAGAACCTGGGTCGTGAAATTAAAAAACCCATTTCGTACCTTCATATCAATACCTCCCACTTGGCCACGGCCAAAAAACTGTATGGAGTGTTTCTCCTTGTAAATAGGATTGTAGTCCTGAGAGGTGTCGTCACCCGCATCCCAGTCAAACACGAACTTACGGTCGTTCAGGCGACGCACACGTCGTTTCTTCTTGATGATTCCCAGGTAACGCTCCTGTAAATTGCAAAGATTTAAAATTGAATTCAAGCTTGTGTTGACTGACAATCGCCCAGAAAACATTGATATGCTCCCATATAGGTCACAGTGACCTACATTTGATATATTGGCGGAAGACTCCTAGGTCAGGGTTAACTTTCACTAGCTAACAAAGTTTCGGAATTGATTATGGAAATATTGATCTGTCTAGCATTATTTGTCAAGATATTCCAGCAGTCTAGTGCTCTAAATGTAGAGTTGAAACTCCTGAAGATGTATCCAGACTAGGGCTGGAATGGGTAACTGAGTACCAAGTTGTGTTTCGGTTACTGGAATGGGTAACTGAGTACCCAGTTGTGTTTCGGTTACTGGAATGGGTAACTGAGTACCCGGCTGTGTTTCAGTTACTGGAATGGGTAACGGAGTACCCGGTTGTGTTTCGGTTACTGGAATGGGTACCTGAGTACCCGGTTGTGTTTCGGTCACTGGAATGGGGAACTGAGTACCTGGCTGTGTTTTGGTTACTGGAATGGGTAACTGAGTACCCGGCTGTGTTTCGGTCACTGGAATGGGTAACTGAGTACCCAGTTGTGTCTCGGTCACTGGAATGGGTAACTGAGTCCCCGGTTGTGTTTAGGTTACTGGAATGGGTAACTGAGTACCCGGTTGTGATTCGGTTACTGGAATGGGTAACTGAGTACCCGGTTGTGATTCGGTTACTGGAATGGGTAACTGAGTACCCGGCTGTGTTTCGGTCACTGGAATGGGTAACTGAGTACCCAGTTGTGTTTCGGTCACTGGAATGGGTAACTGAGTACCCAGTTGTGTTTCGGTTACTGGAATGGGTAACTGAGTTCCCGTTTGTGTTTCGGTTACTGGAATGGGTAACTGAGTGCCCGGTTGTGTTTCGGTCACTGGAATGGGTAACTCAGTACCCAGTTGTGTTTCGGTTACTGGAATGGGTAACTGAGTGCCCGGTTGTGTTTCGGTCACTGGAATGGGTAACGGAGTACCTGGCTGTGTTTTGGTTACTGGAATGGGTAACTGAGTACCTGGCTGTGTTTCGGTTACTGGAATTGGTAACTGAGTACATGGTTGTGTTTCGGTTACTGGAATGGGTAACTGAGTACCCAGTTGTGTTTCGGTTACTGGAATGGGTAGCTGAGTACCCGGCTGTGTTTCAGTTACTGGAATGGGTAACTGAGTACCCAGTTGTGTTTCGGTTGCTGGAATGGGTAACTGAGTACCCGGTTGTGTTTTGGTTACTGGAATGGGTAACTGAGTACCCGGCTGTGTTTCGGTCACTGGAATGGGTAACTGAGTACCTGGCTGTGTTTCGGTTACTGGAATGGGGAACTGAGTACCTGGTTGTGTTTTGGTTACTGGAATGGGTAGCTGAGTACCCGGTTGTGTTTCGGTCACTGGAATGGGTAACTGAGTACCCGGTTGTGTTTTGGTTACTGGAATGGGTAACTGAGTACCCGGTTGTGATTCGGTTACTGGAATGGGTAACTGAGTACCCGGCTGTGTTTCGGTCACTGGAATGGGTAACTGAGTACCTGGCTGTGTTTCGGTTACTGGAATGGGTAACTGAGTACCAGGTTGTGTTTCGGTTACTGGAATGGGTAACTGAGTTCCCGTTTGTGTTTCGGTTACTGGAATGGGTAACTGAGTTCCCGTTTGTGTTTCGGTTACTGGAATGGGTAACTGAGTGCCTGGCTGTGTTTCGGTTACTGGAATGGGTAACTGAGTACCCAGTTGTGTTTCGGTCACTGGAATGGGTAACTGAGCACCTGGCTGTGTTTTGGTTACTGGAATGGGTAACTGAGTACCTGGCTGTGTTTCGGTTACTGGAATGGGTAACTGAGTACCTGGTTGTGTTTTGGTTACTGGAATGGGTAACTGAGTACCCGGTTGGGTTTCGGTTACTGGAATGGGTAACTGAGTACCCGGCTGTGTTTCAGTTACTGGAATGGGTAACTGAGTACCCAGTTGTGTTTCGGTCACTGGAATGGGTAACTGAGGACCCGGTTGTGTTTCGGTTCCTGGAATGGGTAACTGAGTACCCGGTTGTGTTTAGGTCACTGGAATGGGTAACTGAGTACCTGGTTGTGTTTTGGTTACTGGAATGGGTAACTGAGTACCCGGTTGTGTTTCGGTTACTGGAATGGGTAACTGAGTACCCGGTTGGGTTTCGGTCACTGGAATGGGTAACTCAGTACCCAGTTGTGTTTCGGTTACTGGAATGGGGAACTGAGTACCTGGTTGTGTTTTGGTTCCTGGAATGGGTAACTGAGTACCCGGTTGTGTTTAGGTCACTGGGTAACTGAGTACCTGGTTGTGTTTTGGTTACTGGAATGGGTAACTGAGTATCAGGTTGTGTTTCGGTCACTGGAATGGGTAACTGCGTACCCGGTTGTGTTTCGGTTACTGGAATGGGTAACTGAGTACCCGGCTGTGTTTTGGTTACTAGTACTATCTGGTTATTTTCAATAAGATTCATCAGTTTGAAAATATTTGATATCAAAGATTTACTTTCTACACAAACAATGTACGTAACAAACGTGTCGCAATGTTTCAAGACCGAATGGTCCCTTTGTCAAGCTATGACTGAGTGAGTGATTTGAATTTTTACCTGAACAACGATGTGACGAAATTGTATATTTTTCATGTCACTCGACCCGAGACGTTTCGCCTATCGATAGGGAGCATATACACACTGCATCAGATAAGTTACAGGTAGGGTGTAGATCTCGCCCCTCCCCTGTTATGTCAGTATCGGGTCATACAGATGGCTCAGCTGGTGATCCCCTCGTTTCTGTTCATGTTCTGAATTTTCCTGATTTTGATGGTTTCTTTGATTTGTCTCGTTTTTGTGTGTTTATGTGTTGTTCCCTTTCAACTATCTTGGCATTGTCCCAATCGACGATGAGATTTTGGGTGTTAGCGTGATCTGTTAATGCCGATTTATTGTACTGGGTGGCAGATGTTTTGCGTGTGGATCTGGTGAATCTAATGTTACTATTAGGTTAGCAAATCTACGTACCCGGAAACTGTCTCAAAATGAAGGTCAATATTTATTGATTTTCCCGGTCAGAAATGTCGCTCCTGACTTCTGGTTGACAGACCTCGAAAAAACTTGTGATGTGTATATTTGCTATACCATGTGCATGTATACAATAAACTTTGAATGTTGACTGACATTCTGTTGAACAATGTATCTTATTATTATTCACCGGCAGCTATCGTCTGTGTTTGCAACGTTTTACAACAGTATATACAAGGAATAGATATTGTGTTATCTTTGTTTATGCATTAAGCTATAGTGAATTAAATAATCATTTTTTTATCAAAACAAGGGCCAATGGTGGCTCTATTTCATGGCACAAATAAAATCAGTTAGACGATTTTAAATTTATTGTAAGTCAAAATATGAAAAATTCCACATTTCAAAATTCCTACTGTCACAGGATTCCCTGAAATCCCACAATGAAAGAGATTGTTCGTGCTTATTTAGATATTAGGTAATGGGTAACGGGGACCAAGGTGACGGGTATATAGGTATAGGGTACCAAGGTAACGGGTACTAAGGTATAGTGTACCAAGGTATAGGGTACCGAGGTAACGAGTACCAAGGTATAGGATACCAAGGTATAGGGTACCAAGGTAACAGGTACTAAGGTATAGGGTACCGAGGTAACGAGTACTAAGGTATAGGTACTGAGGTAACAGGTACTAAGGTATAGGGTACCGAGGTAAGGGGTACTAAGGTATAGGGTACCAAGGTAAGGGTACTAAGGTATAGGGTACCGAGGTAACGGGTACTAAGGTATAGGGTACCGAGGTAACGGGTACTAAGGTATAGGGTACCGAGGTAAAGGGTACTAAGGTATAGGGTACCGAGGTAACGGGTACTAAGGTATAGGGTACCGAGGTAACGGGTACTAAGGTATAGGGTACCGAGGTAACGGGTACTAAGGTATAGGGTACCGAGGTAACGGGTACTAAGGTATAGGGTACCGAGGTAACGGGTACTAAGGTATAGGTACTGAGGTAACAGGTACTAAGGTATAGGGTACCGAGGTATAGGGTACCAAGGTATAGTGTACTAAGGTATAGGGTACTGAGGTAACAGGTACTAAGGTATAGGTACCGAGGTAACAGGTACTAAGGTATAGGTACTGAGGTAACAGGTACTGAGGTATAGGTACCGAGGTAACGGGTACCAAGGTATAGGGTACCAAGGTATAGGGTACTAAGGTATAGGGTACCGAGGTATAGGGTACCAAGGTATAGGGTACTAAGGTATAGGGTACCGAGGTATAGGGTACCAAGGTATAGGGAACCAAGGTATAGGGTACTAAGGTATAGGGTACCGAGGTAACGGGTACTAAGGTATAGGGTACCGAGGTAACGGGTACTAAGGTATAGGGTACCGAGGTAACGGGTACTAAGGTATAGGGTACCGAGGTAACAGGTACTAAGGTATAGGTACCTAGGTAACAGGTACTAAGGTATAGGATACTGAGGTAACGGGTACTAAGGTATAGGGTACCGAGGTAACGGGTACTAAGGTATAGGGTACCTAGGTACCTATACCTTAGTTCCTGTTCCCTAGGTACCTATACCTTAGTACCGAGGTAATGGGTACTACGGTATAGGTACCGAGGTAACGGGTACCAAGGGAACGGGTACTAAGGTATAGGTACTGAGGTAACAGGTACTGAGGTATAGGGTACCGAGGTAACCGGTACTAAGGTATAGGGTACCAAGGTGTAGTGTACTAAGGTATAGGGTACTGAGGTAACAGGTACTAAGGTATAGGCACCGAGGTAACAGGTACTAAGGTATAGGGTACCGAGGTAATGGGTACTAAGGTATAGGTACCGAGGTAACAGGTACTAAGGTATAGGGTACCGAGGTAACGGGTACTAAGGTATAGGTACCAAGGTAACGGGTACCAACTAGTCCAGCTATTACCATTGTCACGATTGTAACATATTTGTTCAAGTCTTTTTCAAAAAAACCCATCCCATAACAATATTGCTCCGTCTTCTATAGAAAAGAGAATACTAAAAGTAGGGCTGCAACGGTTAGAAAAAATACTAAGGTATAAAAATGCCACTGGGATAACCATGTGTGCTTATCAGAACCGAAACCGGGTAACTGTATTTTCTTGTGCAATGAAATACGGAGACCAATGGCTCTTTACTTTACTTTACTTCGCTTGTTCCAGTCCACTCAGCTGTAAATGAGTACGTGGTTGGGCAGTGCTAGAATTGTAAAATGCTAGCTGTTAGCGCCAAAATAGCAGCACCGGCTGTATGCTCCCCAAGGAATTGAGAAAGATATTAGCTGGTTGCAGAGGCCCTATAACCATGGATAATAATTTGTGAACCTCTTTGAGACGACCTACAAACTAGGTTGTGTTTAAGCGGTATATAAGGACCTCAAATTATTATTATAATTATTATTACTATTTGTTTTGATAAAATATGATTACTTAATTCATTAAATGCATAAACAAAGATAACTCAATACTTATGTCTTGTGAATACAGTTGTAAAACATAGCAAATTCTCAAAATCGTATTTCTGCGCATCACTACCGGTCGGAGCGCACTACTACAGGTTGGAGCCCATCACTACCTGTCGGAGCGCATCACTACCGGTCGGAGCCCAACACTACCGGTCGGAGTGCATCACTACCGGTCGGAGCCCATCACTACCGGTCGGAGCCCATCCCTACTGGTCGGAGCCCATCACTACCGGTCGGAGCCCATCACTACCGGTCGGAACACATCACTACCGGTCGGAACACATCACTACCGGTCGGAACACTGACGATAGCTGCCGGTGAATGATGGGTACCATTGTTCAACAGTTTATTGTTTACATCCATTCAATAGTAAATCAAGTATACTGAATACGTGTGTTTTCGAGATCTGTCAATCAGCAGTCAGGAGCGACATTTTTGCTTGGGAAGTCAATAAATACTGACCTACATTTTGGGATGGTTTTCAGGTACATGGATTTGCTAACCGGATAGTACTCGTAACCAAACAGCAACTGGGTACTGGGTCACCCGTTCTGGTTCGGGTACTCGATCACCCGTTCTGGTTCGGGAAGTCGGTCACCCGTTCTGGTTCGGGTACTCAGTCACCCATTCTGGCTAAGATAAGATTTGGTTTACATTCATATGTTCAATATCAATGTGTATAAATATCAGTTAATATACAGTAAAACCCCACTTCCTCAAACTCAATTTACTCGAATACCCCTCATTCGTCGAACAGTTCGTTTGGTCCCAACCGAGTTCGTACATATTCTTTGTAAAGTAACCCCGGATAAGTCGAACTGTTATTCATTGAATACCCCGTGTTCCTCAAACAAAAATTTGTCCCCGACTCTTCATGGTCATATTATTAATCCTATCTATTCGTCGAACAGGTGTGACCTGTCACGCCTCATAGATATTTTATCTGTGTATCACAGGTATCGGCACTGCTGTCGACATGTCTCGAGGCACAGGCTGCGGTCCACTCTCATTGTGCTTATACAGGTGTCGGCTGGACATCAGATAATTACAGGATTAACAGCAGTATCATTAAGTAACTGTACAGTTAGCCTGTTGTAGCTGCATGATCATTTTGTGTGCATATTTATTTTTTCCAGATGATATTTTGACATCGATGATTTGTTGGAAGTGTTAATTCACTAGGTGTGTAAAACCATATTTAGACATGGCAATATTATGCGGAAATCACATAGCGGAATCCGACCAACTTTAAAGATATTCAAACTTTAATACGTCGTAATTGTTAATTTCGTTATCAATCAACATTATGATTACAAGGATTCAAGATTCTCTTCATTTTAAAATGATTGAAGGGTTCCTCTCGTTTTGATGTTTTGTAAAATAAACGTAGCCGATTACAGTATGGTGAACTATGTCGAAACGACAAGTACGTTACACATGCAGCTTTTAATTTTATTTACTTTCTTAATACAGGTGGCTATATTTTTTCATTGTTTAGCTATTTTAAATCTTATTAAATACTGTCATCTTGATTAAACTTCTTTTTTCTTCAATCATCTGCTATCTGTGATAGGTGCAGTGCTCGTACTGTCTGTTGTCCTGACTGATTAAAATTGACGTCAAATTCGTTGAACATCATGTATTCCTCGAACTATTGATCTACGAGTTCGAGTTAACAGGGTTTTATTGTATTTTAAATCTAGAGGTAATATATAATGTAACTTGTTGTAAATGTATAACAATCACTGGTGTGAAAGTTCTTCCGACTTACTGTGCGTCGTCATCAATTCCAACTACATGTATATGTGTGTGTAATGAGTGAAGTGTATACTGACGTATCTGAAATGTAATTATTATACAATTGCAGGGTAAATCATTGATGCTGATGGAATTGATGACTAAGCAGAATAGGTCGGAAGAACTCTCACACCAGTGATTGTTAATGTATTTAATTTTTCCAAAAATTCCACCACTGCTACAATCACATACCTTGATTGCCTCTGATTCCTTCTCTTTGTCTTTTCCCTCTATAACTTTAACCCTTTCACCTGTGTCCTCCCCGCGTCGGTCACGGTCGTGGTCGCGGTCACGTTCCCGCTCCTGTCTTTCCCTCTCTCGTCTCTCTCTCCGTTCACGTTCTCTCTCCCTTTCTCGGTCTCGATCATAACGGTCACCTACAGAAAAAAATACAAAAAAATCAACAAAACCAGATTGAAACTGATGGACAAGTTATTCTGTCAATATTGTTTCTATGGACAGTGTGAAGGACGGACAGCTGACTCCGGTTTACCATCCATTACTTCGACGAAGGGAGTATAACAAAATTATTTTCTTTTATACAATGACTTAATAATGCTGTTTCAAGGTTCGCCACAAGTTTCCCAGACACTGTAGGGCAAGAAAAAACTCAACAGTTCAACAGAACAAAAACGTTTTACTAAAGCGAGGTAACTTAAGTCTCTTGGATACATGATGCAGTTTTGTTGATTTATAAAAATAATAACAATAATATAATAATACGGTAAACCTTCGGTCAGTTTGAACAAAATTAAATAAATATTGTCAATCCTGTTTGAGTTACACGAAATTATTGCCACTAAAATAAAGAGTAGTTCGAACTGTCCAAGTCAACATCGGCAAAAATCACAGCAAACAGTCAAGTCATTGATACCGAACGACGACGGCCTTATTGCGATACATATTTGCAAATCTGGAGATGAATAATGGTATATATACCTTTCTTATATTTACTTACATATTGATAATCAATTTTTAAGTTCAATTGCAAAGCAGAGACAAGTAAGTAGGCCGCAAAGCAGTGGATTTTCTCTTGAGTAATGACGTAAGCTCAGTTGTACTGATCAGAATGCGGAGGGTGGATTGAAACTGCAATTACGGGTTCGATCGACCACCTGGTCAGATATTTTTGTTTTGGCAAATGTAAAGGTAATATATCAACTAAGTTATAAATCAGTGATCGGTGGCCAGGTCGCGATTATATAATCAAACTGTAATCACAGTAATATTATGACAATACGCACGTCTGTCGATAACTTTCTGCGCTCCGTGTACTGTTGGGATATTATACATGGTCGGGGCCTAAAGATGTTTGACTGGCGCGTGCACATGTTTACAAGAAAGAAACTCAATTATCGGTGACATGTGACTTATTTATGTACAAAAATGTATGACATTGATGACAACAATGGTCGCACATGTATGAGTTCTACTTGTTATTCAGTAGTTAAACACTGTCGATGCGCAAATAGATCAAGTTTAAGCGAGTTTTTGAGGCTATTATTGCATCGCCGACAGCCAACCTTAACCAATAATTACGTAAGTTCAGTACTCAAGCTGTGTGTTTGAACAATCCGAAACGTGTGTAAGCAGGGTTGAACTATCACTAGACAGAAAATTATTATTTTTATTGTTCAAAAAGTGTGTTCGTACTATCCACCATTCGAACTGACTGGAGGTTTACCGTAATAATAATTCGAGGTTTTTATATATACCGCTTTATCACAACCTAGTTTGTAGGTCGTCTCAAAGCGGTTCACAAATTATTATCAGCCAATATCTTTCTCAACTCCCTGGGGAGCATACAGCCATTGCTGCCATTTCTGCGCTCACAGTTAGCATTTTACATTTCTAGTACTGCCCAACCACGTACTCATTTACAGCTGAGTGGACTGGAACAAGCGGAGTAAAGTATCTTGCTCAACAATACAACACAGTGCCGTGACTCAAACTTGCAACCCTTCGGTCACGAGCCCGACATCCTACCGCTAAACTACCGTGCCTCCATAATTTACCGTAAGAATCTTTGCCCGCTAGCAGGAACTCCTTCTGTTTTTGTCGTTCCTCTTCAATCTTTTTCCTCTGTAAGTCCACTGCTTCCTGTCTTCTCTTCAGGGCTTCAGCAGCTCTTTCTTCTTTGGTTAAAAACTTTGGCTGAACAAAAAAACAGACAATAAATTACCTGCTTATTTTGACAATTAGTGGCATGCAGACAGAGTAACAATATCAAGAATAATATAATTTTTTGGAGTTTGAGGGAACATAATAAGCTGAAAATTGTTTTCCCTTCAGTGTCATACCTTCTGATAGAGGGCGTTGAAGTCGGGTATCGCACGTGCCGAGTGTGCAGTATGTGTGACAATAGTCGCACTGACAGTACACATGTTTTTTTTGTTTTTTTTTATTGAGAAAGGTACACACTTTTTATAAGAACTTGCGAAATTTGTAACAAATTGATGGAATGGTTTTACGTGAATTCATGATGTAGGTACAGAAATGTGATGAATGTGAGCTTATTTGATCTCTAAATACTATCAGCGATTATGCACTCCATACAATAGATAATTGAATTGTTATTTTGGTTTATGTCAGATGGTGTTGTTTTGGTTTATGTCAGACGGTGTGTTATTGGTTTATGTCAGACGGTGTTGTTTTGGTTTATGTCAGACGGTGTTGTTTTGGTTTATGTCAGACGGTGTGGTATTGGTTAATGTCAGACAGACGGTGTGGTATTGGTTTATGTCAGACGGTGGTTTTTTTGTTTATGTCAGACAGTGTTTTTTTGGTTTATGTCAGACGGTGTGGTATTGGTTTATGTCAGACGGTGTGGTATAAGTTTATGTCAGACGGTGTGGTATTGGTTTATGTCAGACAGTGTGGTATTTGCATGTTTCAGACGGTGTGGTATTGGTTTATGTCAAAAGGTGTGGTATTGGTTTATGTCAGACGGTGTGGTATTGGTTTATGTCAGACGGTGTGGTATTGGTTTGTCAGAAAGTGTGGTATTGGTTTATGTCAAATGGTGTGGTATTGGTTTATGTCAGAAGGTGTGTTATTGGTTTATGTCAGACGGTGTGGTTGTGGTTTATGTCAGACGGTGTGGTATTGGTATGTTTCAGACGGTGTGGTATTAGTTTATGTCAGACGGTGTGGTATTGGTTTGTCAGAAAGTGTGGTATTGGTTTATGTCAAACGGTGTGGTATTGGTTTATGTCAGAAGGTGTGGTTGTGGTTTATGTCAGACGGTGTGGTTGTTGTTTATGTCAGACGGTGTGGTATTGGTTTATGTCAGATGGTGTGGAATTGGTTTATGTCAGACGGTGTGGTATTGGTTTATGTCAGACGGTGTTGTATTGGTTTATGTCAGACGGTGTGGTTTTGGTTTATGTCAGATGGTGTGGTATTGGTTTATGTCAGACGGTGTGGTATTGGTATGTTTCAGACGGTGTGGTATTAGTTTATGTCAGACGGTGTGGTATTGGTTTATGTCAGGAGGTGTGGTATTGGTTTATGTCAGACGGTGTGGTATTGGTTTATGTCAGAAGGTGTGGTATTGGTTTATGTCAGAAGGTGTGGTATTGGTTTATGTCAGACAGTAGGGTATTAGTTTATGTCAGACGGTGTAGTATTGGTTTATGTCAGACGGTGTGGTTGTTGTTTATGTCAGACGGTGTGGTATTGGTTCATGTCAGACGGTGTGGTATTGGTTTATGTCAGACGGTATTGTATTGGTTTATGTCAGATGGTGTGGTATTGGTTTATGTCAAACGGTGTGGTATTGGTTTATGTCAGACAGTGTGGTATTGGTATGTTTTAGACGGTGTGGTATTGGTTTATGTCAGATGGTGTGGAATTGGTTTATGTCAGACGGTGTGGTATTGGTTTATGTCAGACGGTGTGGTATTGGTTTATGTCAGAAGGTGTGGTATTGGTTTATGTCAGAAGGTGTGGTATTGGTTTATGTCAGACAGTGTGGTATTAGTTTATGTGAGACGGTGTAGTATTGGTTTATGTCAGACGGTGTGGTTGTTGTTTATGTCAGACGGTGTGGTATTGGTTCATGTCAGACGGTGTGGTATTGGTTTATGTCGGACAGTGTGGTATTAGTTTATGTCAGACAGTGTGGTTGTAGTTTATGTCAGAAGGGGTGGTTGTGGTTTATGTCAGACGTTGTGGTATTGGTTTATGTCAGACAGTGTGGTCTTAGTTTGTCAGACGGTGTAGTATTGGTTTATGTCAGACAGTGTGGTATTAGTTTATGTCAGACAGTGTGGTTGTAGTTTATGTCAGAAGGGGTGGTTGTGGTTTATGTCAGACGGGGTGGTATTGGTTTATGTCAGACGGTATTGTATTGGTTTATGTCAGATGGTGTGGTTGTGGTTTATGTCAGAAGGGGTGGTAGTGGTTTATGTCAGACGGTGTGGTATTGGTTTATGTCAGACAGTGTGGTATTAGTTTATGTCAGACGGTGTGGTTGTAGTTTATGTCAGAAGGTGTGGTTGTGGTTTATGTCAGACGGTGTTTTTTTGGTTTATGTCAGACGGTATGGTATTGGTTTATGTCAGATGGTGTGGTTGTGGTTTATGTCAGAAGGTGTGGTTGTTGTTTATGTCAGAAGGTGGGGTATTGGTTTATGTCAGATGGTGTGGTATTGGTTTATGTCAGAAGGTGTGTTATTGGTTTATGTCAGAAGGTGTGTTATTGGTTTATGTCAGATGGTGTGGTTGTTGTTTATGTCAGACGGTGTGGTATTGGTTTATGTCAGAAGGTGGGGTATTGGTTTATGTCAGACGGTGTGGTATTGGTTTATGTCTGAAGGTGTGTTATTGGTTTATGTCAGAAGGTGTGTTATTGGTTTATGTCAGACGGTGTGGTTGTTGTTTATGTCAGACGGTGTGGTATTCGTTATGTCAGAAGGTGTGGTATTGGTTTATGTCAGACGGTGTGGTTGTGGTTTATGTCAGAAGGTGTGGTTGTGGTTTATGTCAGAAGGTGTGGTATTGGTTTATGGTGTGGTATTGGTTAATGTCAGAAGGTGTGGTATTGGTTTATGTCAGAAGGTGTGGTATTGGTTTTTGTCAGAAGGTGTGGTATTGGTTTATGTCAGAAGGTGTGGTATTAGTGGGAAATATTTTTTAAGGATCCTTGTATCACTTCTAAAAACTACACATTTTCCCCACATCATTATAGCTTTGATAGATAATTCCTAAAAAGAAAACTGTACCTTGTGAGACTTAATTCCTCAACTTTAATGAAAAAAGTACAGGTGAACTAAACAACAACAGCACAAGTAGCCGAATGTAAAACTTTAACAGGACGAGACCAGGAATCCAACCCTGGACCTCAAATTGTTATATACTGTAGCTCTTACCAACACAGCTACCTGGTCAACGGATTGTTACACTGTAGCTCTTACCAACACAGCTACCTGGTCAACGAATTGTTATACTGTAGCTCTTACCAACACAGCTACCTGGTTAACGGATTGTTATACTGTAGCGCTTACCAACACAGCTACCTGGCATTGTTATACTGTAGCCCTTACCAACCCAGCTACCTGGCATTGTTACACTGTAGCTCTTACCAACACAGCTACCTTGTCAACGGATTGTTACACTGAAGCTCTTACCAACACAGCTACCTGGTCAACAGATTGTTATACTGTAGCTCTTACCAACACAGCTACCTGGTCAACGGATTGTTACACTGTAGCTCTTACCAACACAGCTACCTGATCAACAGATTATTACACTGTAGCTCTTACCAACACAGCTACCTGGTCAACGGATTGTTATACTGTAGCTCTTACCAACACAGCTACCTGGTCCTCAGATTGTTATACTGTAGCTCTTACCAACACAGCTACCTGGTCCTCAGATTGTTATACTGTAGCTCTTACCAACACAGCTACCTGGTCCTCAGATTGTTATACTGTAGCTCTTACCAACACAGCTACCTGGTCCTCAGATTGTTATACTGTAGCTCTTACCAACACAGCTACCTGGTCCTCAGATTGTTATACTGTAGCTCTTACCAACACAGCTACCTGGTCCTCAGATTGTTATACTGTAGCTCTTACCAACACAGCTACCTGGTCCTCAGATTGTTATACTGTAGCTCTTACCAACACAGCTACCTGGTCCTCAGATTGTTATACTGTAGCTCTTACCAAAATGAAATTAAGTGGAGGTAATTTTTATTTACGAAAAACCTCTGTTGAAATCTAGCATGTTTTGCCTGCAGTGGGGCAGAGATACTAAAGGTCTCTGAAGTGGGGAGACAAACCTGTTTCTTCTATCACACTGGGGTTCAAAACTTATTAAAAATAAAATAAAACAAATACAGAAATGAATACAAATACATTTGTAACACCAAGGCCGTTTTTCGTTTAAACGGTCAAACCGGTCGGACCACAGTTGTTCGTTTATTAAATACGATCGGACCTAGTAATCTGATGCTGCATTCAGGCGAGCCTTGACACCATTTGCAGGTTGGCCAGGATTTATACCCGAAAATGTTACATTTATAAACAGTCAAACTGGTTGGTCTGCATAAACGAACAGGCCCCAAGTGAGCAGAGTTTTCTACACATCCCAGAGAGTGTTCGAGTGTGACCTTTGACCCTTTAACCGAGGAATGAGGAGAGATATAATTAATGTCTATAAAATTTTGAACAATTTTCATGACAACAAAGTTACTGCTGGCATCTTCTATCAAGATTTTACATCTAGAACAAGAGGACATCCACAGAAAATAAAGAAAAAACATTGAAAATTAGATATTAGGAAACATTCATTTGGCTATAGAACTGTTGATATGTGGAACAGCCTTCCCGTGGCGGTCATACAGGCTACAACAATTAAGGACTTTGAAATTAGTTTGGACAATCATTGGAAACATCTTGAACTGAAATTGAATCACCTAACTAGCTACAAATCTGACAATGGGAGTGATTTTTAAATTTAAATTGTTATATTATATGATTTGGACCTAGAGGCAAGTAATTGCCTGTGTCTATCATCTATCCTATGAAACCCTATTAACCTTGACCAATGACCACCAGAATCTAATCAGGTGAGAACTTGATAAATCTGTCGAGGTGACTTCTGTATAGATGTTAAGTAAACCAGGTTTTTACTTCCCAAGTGATAGAGATCTCTGACCCTTGAACAGTGATTGATGATCATCAAAACAAAGTCAGCTGTAGAACTTGATATTACCACACTATGGTAGAACTTGTTGAGGAGTTTGTATGATAACTTGTAAACAAGTTTCTTTACATGTACTAAACACACACACACACAAACAAATGCACTAGTAAAACGATTATTATGTAACAGGAAAGGGAACAGCGTTCTTCCACCGGGGATCGAACCCTTGATCTCCAGTTTCCCAGTCGGACGCTCTACCACTGAGCTTAAGGGAAATTCCCTCTAGCGCTAAGCTAGAAGGCGACTGTAATCCTATGTACAATTAAAATCTGCCAAACTACTCCCACCTTTTTAAATGTGTTTGCCCTCTAACACCACAACCCAGGTTCTAACTCCCTGCCACGGCCAACATTTGTAACAGGAAAGAGAATAGAGTGCTTCCACCGAGGATTGAACCCTCAATCTCCAGGTTCCTAGTTGGACGCTCTACCACTAAGCTTAAGGGAAATTTTCTCTAGCTCGAAACCGGAAGGCGACCGTTATCCTTTGTACAATTAAAATCTGCCACAACTATATATCCTCCTCCACAGAGAGAAGGCATAATGAAAAAGAAAATTCAGGAAATGAGTGAAAAATACCTTGCTTAGAGCTTCCTCCTCTGCTTTCTTCTTGGCAAGAAGTTCTTCCAACGATAAAGGGACTACTTTCTTTGCATCCTTCTCTTTCTTTAATGAATCTCTACAAATAGAAAAGAGTAATCTGTCTTCATGACATGCGTTTATGAAGGACACTTATTAATTGGGAAAATATAGCATAATTTTTATTGAAATTCAGAATATATGTCTTATTTTTTGGTCATTTTGGGAAATTAAGGTACTTTTAGCTGGTGAAAACAGCCTGTATTCGGCTGTAAAAAAACATTGTTCAAGGAGGATATACAATGAATGACTGCTAGTCTTCTCACTTTTAACCAATCAAGAAGATAAAGAAATATTTTCATTGGACTTTGCTCGGACATAACCAGTTTTTCCCAGAGATAATGAAACATTTCCCGCCCCCACGGCTCTTCTTAGATCATCAAGATACAAGATCAGACTGCCATTCTTTTTACAGGATCATCATATACTATTATGTTTAGATCTAGAAGTATAAACGTAACAGTTCCACTAATTGGACTTCTCTGAATCATTGCCCAAAGTTGTCTTTTTCTTGGATTGTTTCCTCACAATATCTATAATGCTGAAGCATATCTCAAAAACCTGCTTTGTGTACAATTTGTTTGCTTGGTATCCAGAGTACAGCGAACATGGTTTTGGGAGAACACTAGGGATTGAATTGGGAGAACACTAGGGATTGAATTGGGAGAACAATGGGGATTTGAACTGGGAGAACACTAGGGATTGAATTGGAAGAAGACTAGGGATTGGGAGAACACTGGGGATTGAATAGAGAGAACACTGGGGATTGAACTGGGAAAACACTGGGGATTGAATAGAGAGAACACTGGGGATTGAATTGGGAGAACAATGGGGATTGAACTGGGAAAACACTGAGGATTGAACTGGGAGAACACTGGGGATTGAATTGAGAGAATACTAGGGATTGAATTGGGAAAACACTAGGGATTGAATTGGGAAAACAATAGGGATTGAATTGGGAGAACACTAGGGATTGAATTGGGAGAACACTGGGGATTGAATTGGAAGAAGACTACGGATTTGGAGAACACTGGGGATTGAATTGGGAGAACACTGGGGATTGAATTGGGAGAACACTGGGGATTGAATTGGAAGAAGACTACGGATTTGGAGAACACTAGGGATTGAATTGGGAGAACACTGGGGATTGAATTGGAAGAAGACTACGGATTTGGAGAACACTGGGGATTGAATTGGGAGAACACTGGGGATTGAATAGAGAGAACACTGGGGATTGAACTGGGAAAACACTGGGGATTGAATAGAGAGAACACTGGGGATTGAATTGGGAAAACACTGGGGATTGAATAGAGAAAACACTGAGGATTGAACTGGGAGAACACTGGGGATTGAATAGAGAGAACACTGGGGATTGAATTGGGAAAACACTGGGTATTGGGAGATTACTGGGGTCGGGAAAACACTGGGTATTGGGAGATCACTGGGGATTTGGAGATCACTGAAGATTGGTAGAACACTTGAGATTGGGAGATCAATGGGGATCGGGAGATCATTAGGATTTGAGAGATCACTGGAAATTGGGAGATCACTGTGTATTGTGAGATTACTTGGGATTGGGAAAACACTTGGGTTGGGAAAACACTGGGTATTAGGAGAACATTGGGTATTGGGAGATCACTGGGGATTGGGAGAACCCTGTGTATTGGGAGAACACTGGGGATTGGGAGAACCCTGTGTCTTGGGAGAACACTGGGGATTGGGAGAACCCTGTGTCTTGGGAGAACACTGGGGATTGGGAGAACCCTGTGTCTTGGGAGAACACTGGGGATTGGGAGAACCCTGTGTCTTGGGAGAACACTGGGGATTGGGAGAACCCTGTGGATTGGGAGAACCCTGCGTATTGGGAGAACACTGGGGATTGGGAGAACCCTGTGTCTTGGGAGAACACTGGGGATTGGGAGAACCCTGTGTCTTGGGAGAACACTGGGGATTGGGAGAACCCTGTGTCTTGGGAGAACACTGGGGATTGGGAGAACCCTGTGTCTTGGGAGAACACTGGGGATTGGGAGAACCCTGGGAATTGGGAGAACCCTGTGTATTGGGAGAACACTCCGGATTGGGAGAACCCTGTGTATTGGGAGAACCCTGGGAATTGGGAGATCACTGGGGATTGGGAGAACCCTGGGAATTTGGAGAACCCTGTGTATTGGGAGAACACTGGGGATTGGGATAACCCTGTGTATTGGGAGAACACTGGGGATTGGGATAACCCTGTGTATTGGGAGAACACTGGGGATTGGGAGAAGCCTGTGTATTGGGAGAACACTGGGGATTGGGAGAAGCCTGTGTATTGGGAGAACACTGGGGATTGGGATAACCCTGTGTATTGGGAGAACACTGGGGATTGGGAGAAGCCTGTGTATTGGGAGAACACTGGGGATTGGGATAACCCTGTGTATTGGGAGAACACTGGGGATTGGGAGAAGCCTGTGTATTGGGAGAACACTGGGGATTGGGAGAAGCCTGTGTATTGGGAGAACACTGGGGATTGGGAGAAGCCTGTGTATTGGGAGAACACTGGGGATTGGGAGAAGCCTGTGTATTGGGAGAACACTGGGGATTGGGAGCACCCTGTGTATTGGGAGAACACTGGGGATTGGGAGAAGCCTGTGTATTGGGAGAACACTGGGGATTGGGATAACCCTGTGTATTGGGAGAACACTGGGGATTGGGAGCACCCTGTGTATTGGGAGAACACTGGGGATTGGGAGAAGCCTGTGTATTGGGAGAACACTGGGGATTGGGAGCACCCTGTGTATTGGGAGAACACTGGGGATTGGGAGCACCCTGTGTATTGGGAGAACACTGGGGATTGGGAGCACCCTGTGTATTGGGAGAACACTGGGGATTGGGAGAAGCCTGTGTATTGGGAGAACACTGGGGATTGGGATAACCCTGTGTATTGGGAGAACACTGGGGATTGGGAGCACCCTGTGTATTGGGAGAACACTGGGGATTGGGAGAAGCCTGTGTATTGGGAGAACACTGGGGATTGGGAGCACCCTGTGTATTGGGAGAACACTGGGGATTGGGAGCACCCTGTGTATTGGGAGAACACTGGGGATTGGGATAACCCTGTGTATTGGGAGAACACTGGGGATTGGGATAACCCTGTGTATTGGGAGAACACTGGGGATTGGGAGAACACTGGGCATTGGAAGATCACTTGGTATTGATAGAATCTTCCCCTACCTTGAGGGTGTGACAGAGAAATCTCCAACCTGAGGGGGGATGTTTTTTGGTTGTCTAACCCGAGGCTCTGCTGAGGGTTAGACAACCAAAAAACCACCCCGAGGGTTGGAGATTTCTTTGTTACACCCTCAAGGTAGGGGATGATTATTTTTCTCCTATCCTATCATTTAAGTCACAACTCCACCAACAGTTGTCTGCCGTGTTTGTAAACAAAAACATGTATGGGGTATGAATATCGGCATTCACTTTTGATGACGTCACAATTACACTGGTGACACATTTTAATGACTTCACCATTGAACACGTGCTAATCGGCATGAGGCTATCTCCCCCCTAGGGGGTGACAACCTGATCTTTCCCGGCTAAAACGGGAGACACACCTGTGAAGGGTGGGAGAATGGGGATCACTGGGGATTGGGAGAACACTGGGGATGGGGACATGCTTACTTTGAGTCTTTTTTCCCATCTTTGCCGTCCTTGGAATCTTTGTGTTTACGTTTGCCACGATCACGACTTCTGCTGCGTCTATCTCTTTCTCTGCTCCTGCTTCTGTTTCTTGCTCTGTCACGACTCCGAGATCGTTTTCTGTTAAACCAAGTTGATTGTTTTGAAATGTTATTAACACAGAATAAAAGTTTACTGCTCTTTCTTTATATATATATCGATAAATAGTTTTGAATGTCCATGTGACGGTAAAAATATAAATAAAACAATTTAACACGAAGACTGGTATAATCGGCTAGCGCTTTCCCCCCATCTTGGGGCTCTTCAGGCGATTTAAATTTATTTGTGACGTCATAAATGGAGTACACATACTTAAAAAGTAAAAAATAATGATGTCATAAACAAAGTACACATAATGCGGACGTCTAGAAATTGCTCCGTCTTAAAAAGATTACATGAATGTACTTGCATTAAATGCGTCAATGGAATATATGGGAAAAGAAACGGAGCATATTACAAATGCTCAAATGAATACATTAAGAAAAGTCAAAGCACAATACTTAGTTCATCCTCACATATTAAACATACGGAATTTGTAAATTTATATTTTAATTCCCGCGTTCAAGTCTGGTTTTAGAATTTTAATAAACATGTTCTCTTTTAACTCTCTTGCAATAGTATCTGATGTGTTCATTTGGTAAATTGGTGAAACTAATAACTGATCATTTCAACACTGATAAAAATGTTAAAAATGGTAAAACTAAAAACTGATCATTTGAACACCGATGAACTCCTATATGCTTGTAATTTTTTTTCTCCTTCTGTAGATGTCGCTTACTTTAAGTAATTATTTTTAAAGATATTGTCTGGCGACGCTTTCTTAACTGTACAGGTTAATACACACATGTGCCACACTGCCAGCCGTAAAATTAAATTTATCATAACTCGGTCAATTTTTCAAATATCAAATTAAAATTTTGTACGAGGTGTATTATAATTATATAGTCATATTAACAACATATCTTCTGATGTCGCTTACTTTTTTCGATATTTAAAAACATGTTGTCTGGTGTCGCTTGTTGTCACTTGAAGACACTTGTTGTTGGTTGAAAACGCTTTTAAGGGTGACTAACTAGAAATGTTGTTTTTGATGCAAGAAAGTAAGGTGGGGTTGATTTTTCGACATTGACTTTCCACCCTTCTCGTATATATATATATAGTCATTGCATGGGGTGTTATTTTATTTTTTACCAAAAAGTCGATCTAAACTCCTTAAACATGTAAAATTCCTCTGAACACCTTAGTTTAGGTCCAAATATAGCTGTAACAAATTCTCAGGTCCCTGTGCTACAAACCAGTTTTCATTTTTGGTTTTCTTTTTAACAGGTCGGGGAAAACTTCGTTAATAATATGTTTTTTACGAGAAAGCATCAACTTGCATCAATGTCATTTCAGCATTGTGCTACCCGAGCACTGGACTACCACAACAACCACTTACCATGATGCGACTCCTTGCGAAATGAACGCGATTCGGTGTAAATGCACGGATACCCCAATTAGCGTATGATAGGCAAGTTTGTGTATTATACGCAAGTTAGTGGTTTTCCCCGACCTGTTTAAAGCGGGGCATAAATGTCCCTATAAAAAGAGAACGTCTGACAAACGACTCTGACAAACTCTCGTGCATGTATGAGGGATGATCTCCAACTTTTGTTATTCCAGTACCCAACGTTACCTCTCTCTACTTCGGGATCTTGGGCGCTTTGATTTCCTTTCCCTGGATCTGGACCTTTCGCGTTTTCGGTCACGTCTGTCGTCTGCAACATCCATATTGAGAATATATACTGTGGAATATTCTAGATACCAAGAATTACAATTGTCTTCAGTTCTGACCAACTGTCTTGTACAGCGGCTAGCACAGAAACACTATTAATGTTTTTTGACGATCTAGAAACGCGACGAAACGTTTACATGGGGGCCGCCATGATGGATACCCGCGGTAAATCACGCAATAATGTGGGAATTTAAAAATAAATATAAAACAAAAATCAAACACACTGTTATCACTATTTTAATAGTTGATGAATCTTATAAAAAATTGACAATATTTAAGCAATTTTGAGTTAATTCTTTTGAGAACTTACAGTCTTATAGATGTTTGAATAAACGTAATAATTCAAGCGTTCAATTGACATGTGTCCTTAGGAATTCTAAAGCATCAAGATGGATGATCTGTGGGAAGACAGGGATGTCAGATTCGACGTGAACCCGTCGTATGTCATTTTTTTGCGTTAATGCTGACGTTTATTTCTTTCTTTTGGAATTCAAAATCTTTTTTTCTTCAGATTCATTGATAGAAAGTAAAAAAAATCCATTTTCTAGAGCAAATCTTGAATAATGTCATGTGAACTCTAAATTTTAATTCCTATAGTAGGCCTACTGTCATTTTGTGAGCCCGTTTTTAGTGTCACAATGAAGACAATGTTTAACTATTTACACCCCAGGTTTGGATATCCTTTTGTCATGTCTTAACGCCCATTACTTGAAAGTAGGGTTGGCTATTTAATCCATTTATCGATATATGTGAGGTACATCTGTTGTGTCATAGTAGATTTTTGTTGTAAGCACCTCATAACTCTCCGATACCAAACGGTGTCGGAGAATTCCACGTTTTCATATAGCAGTGCACTCGGGAGATCTGGGCCTACATGTACACCAGACATCTATACATATGTCAAAATCTCTAAGTCTGGAGTTAGGGCCAGAGGAAACTCGAGCTAAGTATATATATATATGGACACTCTGCCAATTAAAGTCCCTGGTCAGGGACATGCAATTAATCAATCAAGTCAGTCTGACTCAGGTTCTGCTACAGTCTCTAGCAAATTGTGCATGCAGTATATATATTTATATTTGTTTTAATGAATACTGATGATGAATTGAAAGTGTTTCAGCGGTCATGGGATAAATATTACTCAAATTAAAATCTTGCTTTTTTATAAGCGAAAAGGTCAAAATATTTACCCCCTTGATAAAAATCGTACATGTAACTATATTTTTCATAAAAAAAGGATAATTTATTCTTTCTCTATGTAACAGACAACTAAAAGTATTAACATTGACTTGTGCTATATTTTATAGGCAAATGAAGATGCGTCCTGGGGAAAAGATGATTGACAGGCTGGACGCTGTAGAAGATACCAAAGGCAACAATGGAGATAGAGGTATTATAAATAAATAATAGTTATTAATTTTTATTTAACGTCGTGTACATTGTCAACAACAAACATAAGCTCTGTAGAGCTTTTATTAAGAAGCCAATATAAAAACAATTGAAGTTTTTCGTGGTGGAGGAAAATCCATGGGGGTGGGGTGGGTGGTGGGGGGGTGGGGGGCGGAACCACCTAGCCATCGGAAGGATAACAATTAACCCTATCAGACATCACTTTCTTTTTCCGCCACCAGTAGGAATCAAACTAAAATTCCTAGGAGGGGAGTGGTCTGAAGGTTATGCATGATTGTGCACAGTAAAAATGACAGTGCGTGTTAGCGATCACGGCTACTGTGGCACCCTTGATGGATTGAATTCATTGATATGAGGCCAAAAATAAAATATATGTGTGTTTCCTGTTTCGGCTCCAAAACAAATTGGGTAGGTTGAGGTAGGAAAAACATTTTATTTTGTTTTTTTATTTTGTTTTCTGGTGAAGAAAGTCTCCTGATTACCTCTGTGAATGTTAAAAATATGTATTTTCCCTACTGCTTGACACTAGTTTTCAGAAATCCAAACTCCACTGATGGTCATCAGTGTTACATTCTCTTTTGTATTACTGATGCTTTCTGTTCAAATTAATTGAACAACAAAATAAGTACATTTATGTTGACACTATATTTACAACACAATTTTTTTAATCCGTCATAAAATATACAAGTCTTAACTATTGTGAACTCAATCTCTCCACTCCAAACTTATATCCAACTATAAACTGTAAAACTACACAGATCTACAAACTACAGCTTACACTACTATTATTACTAACTTCCTAATTCTCACTTTAACTCTCTCTTTCTAACTCTTCTCTATATCTCTAGACCTCTCAACTCTTTCTCCCTAACTCAACCTCCTTCCTCAAGACACCTTAACTCAACTCCCCAACCCAACTTTCTTCACCTCCTGTGACTCCAAGCCGAACTACCTTACTATCTGTTCCTTAGCAAAATCTTGCTACATTAATTGAAATTAAATAATTATACCTTATATAAAGACAGAACAATGTAGTATTTTCATGGAATTCTTGTTGTTTTTAGGGCGTATAATTGTGACAAACCTAAGGATCATTTGGCACTCACTCAGCATGCCTCGAGTCAATTTATGTAAGTATTATGTGTAAAGTAGCATATATCCTTCACTGTAATACAAATCTATACAACTGTAACATAATGGTAAAATTTAGGTTCAAGGGTTGTAGGTTACAGGTTAAAAAACGATCAAGGGAGATAACAAATAACTCTTAACAAAAATCTATACAACTGTAACATAATGGTAAAATTTAGGTTCATGGTTGTAGGTTAAGGGTTAAAAAAAACGATCAAGGGAGATAACAAATAACTCTTAACAAATATCTATACAACAGTAAAATAATGGTAAAATTTAGGTTCAGGAATGCAGGTTAAGGGTTAAAAAAACGATCAAGGGAGATAACAAATAACTCTTAACAAAAATCAATGGTTAAAATATGAAGTACCTTAAGTACCTTAAGTACTTAAAAATTATATTTTCATCAGTTGCATTTTTTTTTTTAATAATCAACAAATGTTTTTTGGTACATTGGGAAAAAATATGCGTTTGTCTATAATAAGAATAAATCTACAGTATAAAAAATCTGAACTCACAAAAAGTGGATACAAATAACACAATATCTTGAACTATAAAGAGACACCAAAATGAAAGGAAAGACACCATGAATACATTTCAAATTTAGGAAAGTATAGAGTTCACTATGTAAGACAAGATGAACAAGGTGAACTAGTCTTCACTGACTATTTATAGTCATGAGTTCTTTATGATGACCTTAAATATTCTTCAGGATAAATTAAAGCTGATCAGATTCTGGCTTAGTGGCTAAATTGTCGAACACTGCTTTGAGAAAACCCTTAGAACAGTTTAGAAAGGATCTAATGTTACTTGTCAACTCAGTAAGCCCAGGTAGGGGAATAGTATGTGAAATATTAAAACAGTTGGAAGTATAATAGAGACCTTGTAACATACGTCTGAAATATTATTAAACCATTATCAACTAGTTAAATTAGTCAGTCTTAAACTGTTCTTGATTTCTTCAACTATATCTACAATACATGTATATAAATTGAAAAATATTATATATGATATTTATTTTGACTTGCAGCTATTGGATTTAACTGTGTGATCAATATTTCAACAAAGACAGCTCAGTCAGTAAGTAATATGACAAATCTTTAGACCTGAAGTACTCCAGTACCATTCAACACATCAGTAGCGTTTCCTACACAAACGGTTTCAGGAGGCGTGTTTGGTAGCAGAACATTTTTAACCTCCTTGATTGTTTTCACCGTTTTTGACTTTTTCTTGTGTGAAATCAAAATAGGGCTAAAGTTGTAATTTATTCATTTACATCTATCTTATAATCTGTTAGTTCTTCTGCACCAGTAACCAGTAAGTACATGTATACAATAGCAAATTCTATTTGAGCAAATTTGTTTCATAATTTCAAGAGAAGGCAAAATTTAACTGGGCAATATTATAGGAGGCACGATAGTCTAGCTGAAATTGTAGGACGCCAGGCTTGTGACCGAAGGGCTCCGCTTGTTCCAGTCTACTCAGTCGTAAATCAGTACCTAGTTTGGCAGTGCTAGAATTGTAGAATGCTAGCTGTGAGCACCGAAATGGCAGCACAGGCTTTATGCTCTCCAGGGAGTTGAGAGAGATATTACCTGGTTGCAAAGGCCCTATAACCAGGGATAATAATTTATGAACTGCTTTGAGACGACCTACAAACTAGGTTGTGATAAAGCAGTATACATATAAGAACCTCAAATTATTATTATTATTGCAACTTTTAGTACATTATGTAAAATATTAAGAGCATTGGAAGAGATTCACTTCAAAAATGTTATGAAATCAGTAAGAATATTCAAGGATCCTTTTGCCTGTTTTTTGCAAGAATTTATTTCAAATCTAACATTATCTATCATGTTGTTTTAATTTTTTTATGATTTTGCCTATTTTTTCAGAAATTAAGAGGGACTACAGAGGCTTTGTATGTCTTGACAAAGTGCAATACCACTAGATTTGAATTCATCTTCACAAATTTAGTAAGTCTATCATCTCCTATTTCTATTCACAGTAACAGTTTTTAATGTGATGTTCCAACTCTTAAAACTTTGAGCTTTATCTCTTTTGCTCACTGACATTGGATTGAGTTTAAAGAAATGAATGCACATATGGTTCCAGGATGGCTTTGGGGTCTGGCCTCACCCTTGGAGACTTAGTCCCTGGGTCATAACTTTGAAACGGTTGAGATCCCCACCCCAAAACTAGATATGCAATTGATGGGCAAAAAGAGACAAACATAATCATGATATTAGCATTGACCTTTGGGTCTAGCAACACCCCTTGGGACCTAGTTTCTGAGTCACAACTTGGAAGCAGTTGAGATCCCCCACCCCAAACCATGTATACAACTGCTGGGCATGAACAATCTAATACAGATATATATGCTATAAGGATTGGCCTCGGAGTCTGATTCTATCCCTGGGATCTTATTTGGAGAAAATTTTGCCTTGATTGCTTAGATATTGAGGTGAGCAGTACAGGCCCCATGGGCCTCTTGTTTATTGTTTGAAATATCAGATTATGGAAAAGGGAGTCTCAAAATCGCAAATGACTGCAGATATGTCTGACAGCATGGAAGGGAGTCCCTAAATCTTGTCCGACATGTCAGATTTTGGCACTGTAAGAGTAACATTGTAAAGAAGTGATAGGTATAACGCTGCAATGATTTTAACCCTTTCACCCCTATGTAACTTTAGTAGACTCTACCATGCATTGATCCAGATGAGTCTATTTTGGTCTACAGTGGTGAAAGGGTTAAAGCATGTCATGATTGTTGTTAAACTCTATTGTGTCCTGATTTAACATTGCATTTATTGTCAACAGATTCCTGGTTCACCTCGCCTGTTTACGACTGTAATTGCAGTACACAGGTAAATTCAACATGTGATGTATAATTAGCATTGTGTTGTCTGGAAATACGATAAATAGTGTCTGGTGATAATCCATGATATGATCAATGTAAACGTTGGCCTGCTGTGAAAAAATAATGTTTGGTTGATAAAACCGTCGGGTTAAATGTGTAGCACAAACAAGCTTATATGCAGGAAATTTCCATACTGTATGAGTCAGTTTGTTTGAAGACTGGAGGGCAAAAGTTACAGGAAGTGAGATGAAGATTAATTTATTGTAAATATATAATAAGGCGGCGAAATTTATTATATCAGTGATGATAAACATAGGCCGTAAAAATAACAGTTTGTCAATGGTGATTAAAGTTGTTTTTCTATAAGTTGGTTTGTTTTTTTGGTGTTTTATGTCCTATTAACAGCTATGGTCATTTAAGGACGTGTCAGTTTTGGTGATGGAGGAAAGTCAGAGTTCTCGAAGAAAAAAACACCAACCTTTGGCCAATATATACCTGGGGACAACGCCATGTATACGTAGGTCTCAAACCGGCGACCCAGTGTTGGAGGGTTAGTGGTTGCAGAATAAGATACAGTGTTATATACTCTAGACATCTTCACTGAACCTCATGATATTATGTTGTGGAATTATAGAGGGTTGACGTCTGCTGGGGGCAACGTCACTAATGATTGGTTAGAGAGTCTGTCTTAATTTCAGAGGTTCTTGGTTCCAATCCTTGTCTTAATATCAGAGGTGCTTGGTTCCAATCCTTGTCTTAATTTCAGAGGTCCTTGGTTCCAATCCTTGTCTTAATTTCAGAGGTGCTTGGTTCCAATCCTTGTCTTAATTTTAGAGGTCCTTATTGGTTCTAATCCTGGTCTGCATTGGTGTTGCACTTTTCCATCCCAGTAAGATTTTGCTGTGATTTGGGTCTTGTTTTTCTATTGGGTCAAAGATTTTGTTGGAGAGGGAGGAATGTCAGTGTTCTCACATTGAAAAAGTTGGTGGACTTGAAAAGAATATCCTCGGCTGAATGTTCAAATGTACATAATGTCTGTACATATTCTGAAAAATAAGGCAGTTCAAAATTGAATATTTATATCTCTCCCTTCTTCAGCTTTGTAAACTCTGACTGCATATAAATTAGCATATACGCAATGAAAAAAGGCTTGGCGGATCGATACTAGAATCAAATATGTCGCCGTTTACACTTCAGCAAGATAACTGTTGGATGACAGCCATAATTTGGTTCTTTCAGCATCTAGAAGGAAGCTAACGCGCACCACAGAACATGTTCATTGAATTGCCAACTGCGTTCATCATAGGTAACGTACATGCGCCGTCAAAATGCGGGTCAATCCTTAATGAATAGTAGGTTTCTTCTTCCTGCACCTGACTTATAATAAGAACATTTAATGTTATATTTCTGGACTGGGTTGATCACTGGTGACCCGTTAGCTTAGGTGGTTAGGGCGTCAGTCTAGAGTAGTGCTGGGTTCAAATCCCATGGTCAGTTGGGTCGTTGCATTTTTCCTTACTTGTTACAACTGTTTGATGATGAATAAATAAAATTCATAGATATTATGAAGATTTGATGTCTAAAGTCTCTCAATCCACACATAATTATCTTTTGTCTGTTACAGGGCTTATGATACGTCTAAGTTATATCGTGACCTGAAGCTACGGGGCGCACTGGTCCACAACAAACAGCTGAGACTTCTTCCCCAGGAACAGATCTATGACAACGTGAATGGAGTGTGGAATCTGTCCAGTGACCAGGTCAGTTACTAAAGTATAACCTGCTTAAACTGGCCCTGTATAATCAAAAAACCTGTATAAACTGGACCAGGTCAGTTACTAAAGTATCACCTAATTAAACTGGCCTTGTGAAATCAGAAAACCTGTATAAACCAGACCAGGTCAGCTATTATAGTATAACCTGCTTAAACTGGCCCTGTATAATCAAAAAACCTGTATAAACCAGAACAGATCAGTTACTAAAGTATCACCTAATTAAACTGGCCTTGTGAAATCAGAAAATCTGTACAAACCAGACCTTCCACAAGGTTATCGTAAATTGACGATGTATTCAAAATACTTGTAAAAACTAAATCTTCTACAATGTCCCACTTTAATTCATACAGCTTTATATAAATTGAACCTTGATAATCAGAAAACCTGCATAAACCAGACCTTCCACAAGGTTATGTAAATTGAACCTATATTTTCAAAAGACTTGTAAAAAATAATTCTTTTACGATATTCCACTTTATACAGCTATATATATTTATTGAACCTCTATAATCATAAATCGGACCTTTCACAATGCTCGTCCAACTTTAATATGTTTTTTTTTTGTAAACTGAACCTGTGTAATGAAAACCGTCTGTTTTCTAAAAGATCATACCATGTGAACAGTTATATTACAATTTGTTTTTCTCTACTACAGGGTAATCTTGGAACTTTCTTTATCACCAATGTACGGTTGGTGTGGCATGCCAACATCAATGAGTCGTTCAACGTCAGCATCCCGTACCTCCAGATGGTTGGTTCTCGTGCATTACAAACAAAACGTTTGATCAGCTAGACCAGTCTCATACTATTGTGTAACCCAAAGTTCTTTTATTGAAAGGAGAACTGATCACTAGCTTAAATCCTCTCAAAGAAGTAACTTGAAGCACAATTCAGAAAATAAATGATAATAATGAAAATAAGGAATCCTAAAATTGAGATGAACTCCTGATAACATGTCATCTGTAAGATATGTGTTCCTAAAAATTTAACATATTCTGAAAATAGGTAATCTTGGAAAATAAATCACCCAACAGTAAGTATTTTGGAAGATATATTTATATTCCTAAAGATGATTTGATTTGCAGTATAAAAAAATGAAACTGACATTTTGCAGAACAATTCCATGGGTAGATGATAACTTTGACAAGAGTTTAACTATTTAATACATATGTCCATTTGTTATCTAATATTTGGCAACTCTACCAATAATCTGGTTACAGTGTATACAAATATCATTGTTATCAGATATTTGCAACTCTACCAATAATCTGGTTAATACCGTGTATACAAATATCATTGTTATCAGATATTGGCAACTCTACCAATAATCTGGTTTATACAGTGTATACAAATATCATTGTTATCATATATTGGCAACTCTAACAATAATCTGGTTTATACAATGTATATAAATATCATTGTTATCAGATATTGGCAACTCTACCAATAATCTGGTTACATTGTTTACAAATATCATTGTTATCAGATATTGGCAACTCTACCCATAATCTGGTTTATACAGTATATACAAATATCATTGTTATCGGATATTGGCAACTCTAACAATAATCTGGTTAATACCGTGTATACAAATATCCTTGTTATCAGATATTGGCAACTCTACCAATAATCTGGTTACAGTGTATACAAATATCATTGTTATCAGATATTGGCAACTCTACCAATAATCTGATTTATACAGTATATACAAATATCATTGTTATCAGATATTGGCAACTCTACCAATAATCTGGTTTATACAGTATATACAAATATCATTGTTATCGGATATTGGCAACTCTAACAATAATCTGGTTAATACCGTGTATACAAATATCATTGTTATCAGATATTTGCAACTCTACCAATAATCTGGTTACAGTGTATACAAATATCATTGTGATCAGATATTGGCTACTCTACCAATAATCTGGTTTATACAGTGTATACAAATATCACTGTTATCATATATTGGCAACTCTAACAATAATCTGGTTAATACCGTGAAGACAAATATCATTGTTATCAGATATTGGCAACTGTAACAATAATCTGGTTTATACAGTATGTACAAATATCATTGTTATCAGATATTGGCAACTCTAACAGTAATCTGGTTTATCCAATATGTACAAATATCATTGTTATCAGATATTGGCAACTCTAACAATAATCTGGTTTATACAGTGTATACAAATATCATTGTTATCAGATATTGGCAACTCTAACAATAATCTGGTTCATACAGTGTATACAAATATCATTGTTATCAGATATTGGCAACTCTAACAATAATCTGGTTTATACAATGTATACAAATATCATTGTTATCAGATATTGGCAACTCTACCAATAATCTGGTTACATTGTTTACAAATATCATTGTTATCAGATATTGGCAACTCTAACAATAATCTGGGGCCTGGTCGTTTATAAATGTAACAATTTCGGGTATAAATCCTGGAGGACCTGCAAATGTTTATACAGGCCCTGCAAGTCTTTGTCAAGGCTCGCCTGAAAGCAGCATCAGATTACTAGGTCCGACCTTATTTAATAAACGAACAAAAGTGGTCCGACCGGTTTGACCGTTTAAACGAAAACGGCCCTGGTTACAGTGTATACAAATATCATTGTTATCAGATATTGGCAACTCTAACAAAAATCTGGTTACAATGTCTACCAAATATGTTACTGAATGTTGCGAGTATTTTGTTGCAATGGTAAAAGTGTACAAAACTGTTACGAATTTCTAGATTTGCAGTCATCATTAGACGAAACAGAAACCAATATTTTACATAATAATAATAATTCCTTTATTTTTTTTCCAGAGATCTGTAAAAATCAGAGATTCCAAATTTGGATTGGCTCTTGTTGTAGAAAGCTCTCAGCAGGTAACAAAATATTTATGAAAACTTGTAAACCTTTATATATACCTCAGTAATGTTGTAAAAACCTGGCTTATATACAAGTGGAAAGATGACCAAGGTGTAATGTAACGCTGTTTATCCTCATTTATAACCTGATCAATTATTTGATCTCTGATTGTGATATAATTTACTTGTGATTTCCAGAGTGGTGGTTTTGTGCTGGGGTTCAGAATAGATCCCGCCGAGAAACTTCAGCAGGTTGTCAAGGAGATACAGAGTCTGCACCGGGTTTACAGTGCATGCCCTCTGTTTGGTGTTGAATTTGAAACGGAAGAAAAGGTATCCTGTCCACCAGCAAAGTCTTGTTAAAAAGAGCTTCAATTATGAAAGTAGCGTGGAAATGTTTATTTCAAATCCATCAATTTCACACTGTGCTTTTTTGAGATTTTAAAAATATTAGTGAAGAACTTTTAAATTTTGTTTATACCTAGGTCAGAGATTAAATGAGTTTCCACTAAAAAAGGACATTTTCACATCATCAGTAATACATGTATTGGAAGGACGATATATCATATTCCACGCCTGCATATGGTTTAAAGTAATCTACTCAAAAATTTGACCAGAATTTGAAATGAAAGTTACATCCATATAAGCCTGGACTGCAACGCAAGTGTTAAGACAGTATGTTAAAGGGCCCTTACCCAATGGTACATCGTCACGGTACATCGTCATGGTACATCGTCATGGTACACTGTCATGGTACACTGTCATGGTACATCGTCATGGTACACTGTCATGGTACACTGTCATGGTACATCATCATGGTACATCGTCATGGTACATCGTCACGGTACATCGTCATGGTACACTGTCATGGTACACTGTCATGGTACATCGTCATGGTACACTGTCATGGTACATCGTCATGGTACATCGACATGGTACACTGTCATGGTACATCAACATGGTACACTGTCATGGTACATCGACATGGTACATCGACATGGTACACTGTCATGGTACATCGTCATGGTACATCGACATGGTACACTGTCATGGTACATCGTCAGACAAAATGTAGAAACAGGCCTTCAAACGAGTTACAGCACCAGATAGCTAATAGCTTATACAGCTCGACTTGAGATCAAAATATATGCTGTAGTTGGCTTGAGGAACAATTATTTACTGTTGTCAGGATCAATTATACTGTTGTCAGGATCAATTATACTGTTGTCAGGACCAATTATACTGTTGTCAGGACCAATTATACTGTTGGCAGGATCAATTATACTGTTGTCAGGATCAATTAACTGTTGTCAGGACCAATTATACTGTTGTCAGGATCAATTATATACTGTTGTCAGGACCAATTATACTGTTGTCAGGACCAATTATACTGTTATCAGGACCAATTATACCTTTGTCATACTTTCTTTTACAGATGGACGACAGTCAGGACCTCACAGTTGAACATGTACAGGATGATGTGGAGATAGAAAATGAAGGATCCTCTGATGCCTTTGCGGTGAGTTATTATAAACAGGTGCCACACACGATGCAGGAATTGGTAACCATTCCACATCACTGGGTTTTATTTTTGTCAGGGTTCATGTTGGCTTTCCTTTTCTTTTGGTGTCTTTACATTCCTGTTTTATTTTTTAACAGCTCTGTGTTCAGATTTAATCCTGATGTGTTTAAGATGTGGTGTGATTTTTATCCCAACTCCCCATCCTAATTAAGGTCCAGGTCACTGTTTCTATAAATAGAACATTTTTCTCATCATTCTAAAAGGTTAATTATGTTTGTTATCACCAAGCTTGGTGGTTTGGTTTATAGGGTTTAACGTCCTGTCAACAGCTAAGGTCATTTACGGACTGTCAACAGCTAAGGTCATTTACGGACTGTCAACAGCTAAGGTCATTTAAGGACTGTCAACAGCTAAGGTCATTTACGGACTGTCAACAGCTAAGGTCATTTACGGACTGTCAACAGCTAAGGTCATTTAAGGACTGTCAACAGCTAAGGTCATTTAAGGACTGTCAACAGCTAAGGTCATTTAAGGACTGTCAACAGCTAAGGTCATTTAAGGACTGTCAACAGCTAAGGTCATTTAAGGACTGTCAACAGCTAAGGTCATTTAAGGACTGTCAACAGCTAAGGTCATTTAAGGACTGTCAACAGCTAAGGTCATTTAAGGACTGTCAACAGCTAAGGTCATTTAAGGACTGTCAACAGCTAAGGTCATTAAAGGACTGTCAACAGCTAAGGTCATTTAAGGACTGTCAACAGCTAAGGTAATTTAAGGACTATCAACAGCTAAGGTCATTTAAGGACTATCAACAGCTAAGGTCATTTAAGGACTATCAACAGCTAAGGTCATTAAAGGACTATCAACAGCTAAGGTCATTTAAGGACTATCAACAGCTAAGGTCATTAAAGGACTGTCAACAGCTAAGGTCATTTAAGGACTGTCAACAGCTAAGGTCATTTAAGGACTATCAACAGCTAAGGTAATTTAAGGACGCGCCAAGCTAATTAGCCATCCTCAATAATCCAGGGGTTACCATCACTTTCGCTCTCTGCACCCCTGGAATATGTCAAAGCAAAATCGAAGGCTCAGCCTTTACATCATTGGGGATGAGACGAGGAGACTAGTTTTATCATTTGATGTACATCAAAAAAGTCTGTCGGTCGCGTAACCGTAAAATAGACTGGCTTTGAAGTCAGGTGTCGTTCCTCTGTTTTCTTCAAAGGACAGGTATCAGCCTACTGACTGGTCAGGTTTTTTCAACCGAGACCAATCTAGTAAGTCAACCGAGACCAATCTAGTAAGTCAACCAAGACCAATCTAATAAGTCAACCGAGACCAATCTAGTAAGTAGCAGTGTGCCTTAATTTTGCTAGGACACATTCGAGGATGAGCTTGGTGGACTGTGTCACTTAATACTTCAGATGATTTCACAGTTTGCCACGAGGTCAAGGTCACTGTTACCATAAATAGATCATTTTTTGTCATCACTCTGAAAGGTTCATCTAGATTATAACTTCTTAATATAAAATCAAAATTACATAGACTAGATATAAAATCTAGATCAGAATTTCTCCACCAAACTTGGTGCCAAGTGTTAAGCAGTCAATTCCATAATTAATATAAAATTTATTTCTTTTGAAACAATTATGAACAGGTTTTTCCAACATATAGTATACTAATCACTCTTGTTTCTCCCGATGGAAGTGCTCTAAGGGCATTAATGTGGGAGACCTCATCCTATTAAAGGTCACAAAGTCATTGTTACTATAAATAGATTCTTTTGTCTCATATTTCATATGCATTGGTGATCACAATCAAGTTCATAGGTATCTTGATTGAGGTCTTGCTTGCTCACCCAAGGTCAAGGTCACTGTTACAGAAAATTTCTGAATGATAATATTCTAGTGTGTTTCCTCCCGAGACTTTATAGAAAGTCTTAATGATGTATTTTCAGAACTATTATATGATATACTTTTGTCTGGACTGGGTCAACCTTTGGCGACCAGATAGCTCAATTGGTAGAGCGTCTGTCTAGAGTTCGGAGGGTCCCGGGTTCGAAACCTGGTCTGGCCGAGCATTTTTCCTTTCCTGATACACTTTGTACAAATCTATCTAAGCTCTAATGTTTCCCTTATCTTTACAGGCCTACTTTGCGGACGGAAGTAAAGACAAGGACCGCGACCCTGTTTACTCAGAGGAACTCGGATTGGCTATAGAAAAATTACGAGATGGATTCACACTCCATGGCCTCTGGGATGTCCTGGGATGAAGCTAGGAATATAGGCATACATATCGGGACATTCTTTGTTTACAACTCGGACATCCCTAGCTGGCACCAATCCAGGACATATAGATGATGTCTGCGACATTGTGTAGGTCATGCTCTGGTATTTGGGACATGCATGGTTGACATCCGAGACATGCTTGAATGATTTCTGTGACATGCTTGAATGATTTCTGTGACATACTTGAATGGTTTATGGGATATGATTGATATCTAGGGAAAACCTTTATGACATCTAGGATGACTCTGTTGTATACTTGAGATGCAAGTGTATAAAATTGTAATGGCTGCACATAATTTTCACTGATTAAGGCAGAAAGTTGAGTGACATTCAAGCACACAAGACATTTGAGAATCTCACATGACTATCAAAAGTGATCGTGAATGAAACTAAAAGTCTATAGTGTGTGTCTAAGTGAAATGTTGTTATACCTGCCCAGCTATGTTATACATTGTAGTACATTGAATTTTTATTAGACACGCTCTTTTCTAAAAACATACATATATATTACAGTAAAAAAGGCCTGTCCTGATCATAAGGCATGTTCATAGTTTTTAGTATATGAAAAAAAACAACCAAATAACCTTATTATAAAACTATGTATTGCTAAAAGATGATCCTGCAATTTATGACAGAATGTTATAAAAATGTTTAACGCCTATCAATTTTTCTCATTTAAGGCAAGAGTCTTTTCCCAAAAATAGCTAGGAAAACAGCCTCATAGATTTCCTATAGACCAAGGTGATAAGTAAAGGAGGTATCATTACTGATTTCAAAATCCATTATATGAGATGTGACCTCCTCTTCAAAGGGGTGAATTAAATAGTAAATGGCAAAGGGAAATAAGAATTGTTGTTTACCCCGGAGTAAATGTTGTATGACGTATGCTGTATCAACATGAAGAACTTATGTAGTGAAATTTACATATTTTGTACATGAAATGTCTGTGATAGTGTTTGATCTTTTGTTCTGTGTAAGATGGGTTGTTTTTTTAACAAGATATTAACTCATTCACCCCTAAAATTTATAATGAACTATTCCAACCTTTGAATTGAAGGAGTTCAAATGTGTCTTCAGGGGTGAATGAGTAAAACGTGGTAAGCGTGGGATAACAAGATCTAGAGCAGTGATCATTTCAGCCTGTCCTGTCTTAATCCTTTCACCCCTATGCAACTCTACCATGCATCAATCTGGGTGAGCCCATTATGGTCTACAGTGGTAAAAGGTCTTATTACAATGGAAGTTGTGGTTATATATATAGAGGTTAATACAGAGAAAGAATCATTTAGAAAACTATAAATTTGTAAATTCTCTGATAGAAAGCTTATTTACTGTAGAACCATAAGATATACATTGTCTAGTCCATTGCCATTAACATCTGTGTACATGTAAAGTCTGTGATCACAAAAATAAATAACATCCACAACTTCGGTGTTGGTTTTGATAATTTTCTGTCACTATTGCTGTGGTTTTCAGAATATCTCAATGTGTTTTTGGGCTTCTCTTACTAGATTGCGATTTTTACCATCAAATCCTGGATTTGGAGAGACTTGCCTTCGTCGCTCATAACATGGCTACATTTGGTGCTGGAAATGCTTACCAATCTGAAGATCTAGATTTCTCTTCGGCTCTTAATTTCGTACATGTCATAATTTTCCAGTGCAAAATAGTGAGATCAGTGAATTGTTTTAGTGAGATTTGGTAAAAAGTAGAGAGATTCAATTTTTTTTGAATTACTGAAAAATTCTCGAGACATTTAAAACATAAATTATACTGCATATAAGATAGTATTAACTCGTTTGTGTTATTCTGAAGCCTCCAATTACTTTGTTGGAACCAAAATTGAAGATTATTGATATTTAAAGGATTTAATTAGAGAGGTTTACACGTAACATGCAGTCCAGTTATAGCTATCAACATTTAAAAGTAAATATATCACAATACTTCCATCAAAGGCAAAAACTATAATTAATTAAAAGAGGAGCCTCGTTTTAATAAAGACCTGGAAGTCGACATAAAAGGACATCAATTACACTTTGATGTGGTAGAATAGATATAATAAGCATATGTATGTATGGTAGAATATACAACTCGGGCAAAAAAATTACCCCAACACTTGCTCAACTCTAGAGCACACTTTATGATTGTGGCAGATTTTAATTGCACATAGGGTTACAGTCGCCTTCTAACTAGTCTCCAGCTAGAGGGAATTTCCCTTTAGCTCAGTTGTAGAGTGTCCAACTAGGAACCTAGGGATCGCGGGTTCCATCCCTGGTGGAAGCACACTATTCTTCTATTGCATGATAATACACATATTTTGACCATATCTTTGTTATGTGATATCGGAAATTGAAATGTTATGCAGGAGGAATTTAAGTATTGTGAGTTTATTATATCAATCAGGGTGCTTCTGAAGATATTGTTCAACAGAATCGAAACATTAGTAATCAATTAATTTGTTACTTTATGTTATTGAAATTGCTTTTCATGTCTACCTAGCTCAATGCCTTAGACTTCAAATGACCTATACAAACTAACTACATGTATTAGAACAAGAGGCCCATGGGCCTTAATGGTCACCTGAGTCCTACAGTATTTATTTTTGTTGTTGAAATATGTACCAATTTGAGTAAAAAATTGTTAAGTATAACGTTAACTTAAGTTTGTCAGGACCATGAGCTGATCTTTCCTAGACCGATTTTCAGATAGATCGGCCTATTATAGAACTTGTTTTTAAGCTTGAAATAAGTATTTTCAAAATGGCGGCCATGGCAGCCAAATTTAATTTCTGATTGACCCGAAAAATAACAACACTTTGTCAGGACCATGAGTCGATCATTCCTACAAAGTTTCAGTTCAATCAGCCTAGCAGAACTTGACTTTAAGTTTGAAATAGTTTTTCAAAATGGCGGCCGTGGCGGCCAAATTGGATTTCTGACCGACCCAAAAAATAACAACACTTGGTCAGGGAGATGTCAGTAACCTTCCCATGAAATATTAATGAAATTCCTTTGCCAGTATTTTAGCTTAAGTTGAAAATGTAAAATGTTAACGGACGACGACGGACGACGGATGAAGACGGATAGCAATAGTTCACTTGAGCTAAAGCTCAGGTGACCTAATTAAAAAGGGCACTTTTGTGTGTGCAAACATGTCACACGATACCTTGACCAATCGACCAACAAGCTGACACTGAGATCATCTGGAAACTGCAGCCAGTGGTTCCATTCTGCAAGTTTATGTGAGAAAGCAAACTTTGATCTCCAATGATTTGTTGGTGTCTTCATTAAAACAGAGACCTTTGGGTAACACATGCTTGGCTAATTGGGACAAAGTAAAATTAACAAGCGGTGTTCTAAACCGAGGCTGTGGATATTCTTCATACATGTATCTTATAGATTTGACCATTGCTGTAATTATATGACAATTGTGACCAAGTGAAATGTCATGTTGGATGTGAGAAGTAACCAATTCACACCATGATATTTCAGTGAGGTGTAACTTTAATGTGGCAGAGCTCTGGAATCCCTAAGGCCCCATCCCATGGCCATCTCCAATGGAAACCACTGTCAGATGTCGTTTGCTGTTGCTTAAGACACATAATATGAGCTCAGCTGGAAAGTGGAATTATAATATGAACTCAGTGTTAATGAAAATAAGTTGTCATATGACCTAAGCTATTGTGTGGACAAGTCATCATATGACCTTAGCTATTGTGTGGACACATTGTCATAAGACCTAAGCTGTTGTGTTGACATGTCATCATATGACCTTAGCTATTGTGTGGACACATTGTCATATGACCTTAGCTATTGTGGGGACACTTTGTCATATGACCTTAGCTGTTGTGTGGACATGTCGTCATATGACCTTAGCTGTTGTGTGGACATGTCATCATATGACCTTAGCTGTTGTGTGGACATGTGATCATATGACCTTAGCTATTGTGTGGACACATTGTCATAGGACCTAAGCTGTTGTGTTGACATGTCATCATATGACCTTAGCTGTTGTGTGGACATGTGATCATATGCCCTTAGCTATTGTGTGGACACATTGTCATATGACCTTAGCTATTGTGTGGACACTTTGTCATATGACCTTAGCTGTTGTGTGGACATGTCGTCATATGACCTAAGCTGTTGTGTGGACATGTTGTCATGACCTTAGCTATTGTGTGGACATGTCATCATATGACCTTAGCTATTGTGTGGACACATTGTCATATGACCTTAGCTGTTGTGTGGACATGTCATCATATGACCTAAGCTGTTGTGTGGACACATTGTCATATGACCTAAGCTATTGTGTGGACATGTTGTTAACAAATCCTCAAAACGCACAATTAGATTAAAATAATACAAGACAGATTTGACGTCAATAAGAATTTTAATATCACAATAGGTGAGTGGCATCAACAACACAGTTTTTCTTGGTGTGTTGGATCCTTCATAGGCACTTGAAATTTTTGACATGTCACTGAATCATGTCCATACTTGTGTCAATTTACCTTTATAAAAAGTAACATATACCTTCCAACCTGTTCATTGGCCAGACTAGAATTAATTGGCTGAAATTTGATAGAATTGCATGATGTCTGTGACAGTGTCTCATTAGACAATAAACCACAAAAGGCCCAAGGACCTTGAATCACTCAGCTGGCTATTTGAAATGAGGTTATAATCTGCCCAGTACTTTGGGAGATCCCCTAGGAATGTTAGCCACTTCATTTGTATGAATTTTTATCCTCGTGGGCAAAGGATGCCAGCACTGCAATTTGTTTCAAACCTGCCCATTAGTATAGGAAGAGATTTTGTTTCAAGTAAATCTTTCCATATATTTCATTCGATCTCTTTTGATCTTGCCTCCAAGCTCCCAGGAAGGCTGGCTTCTTTACTTGTGTATCATTTGATCCCTTTGGACTTGACACATGCTACTACATGTACTTCAAATTAGTTGAAATCCTCGAAATGATTTGGAAGAAGATGTAATTAAAAGAAAATCCTGTTAATCCCAAACCTAAGCCCCTTTATCTGTATAACTCCTCATGGACTAAGCATGCTACCACTTCAAGTTTGTTGAAATCTCTCCAGTAGCTAGGGAGATATTATTTAACTCATCAACCCCTGAAGACACATTTGAACTTTTCCAATTCAAAGGTTGGAATAGTTCATTATGAAATTTCAGGGGTGAATGAGTTAAATAAGCTAATTTGATCCTTTTTTCCCTACCCCTTAGCTAAAGGAGGGGCAGCCCCAATAGCTATTGAAGTTTACACGTTAGTTCAGGAGGAGAAACAGTTTAATACAAAAGTTAATAAACAACAGACGAGGGATGATGCCCCACCACATATCCTCACCCTGGTATATCCTAACCAGGTACCGGTGAGCTTAATATGTCTATTTCTCATCCATCATTTTGTATTTTTCTTATCACCACTGTTCGTTGATTTTTTTTTCTCTTCCTGGTTGTATTTAGACAAATAATCTTCCATGATGGCAAGACGTACTGTGATTGGTGTTTCCTGTCTGAAGAACCATGCCTTCAAGTCCCCCCTACCACTAAACAAGTAGGCTCCGTCCGCTGGTCCTAAGATTTTTCTGCAAGCTAGATTCCTCGACAGGACACGTTTATAATACTCCCTTCCTGCCTCTGCGTAGTTCTTGCTGATGGCAGCAACTGTCCTGTCGGACTGCTTCTCCTTACGGTTTTTATACAAGAATAATAAGCTGTAGTATGTCGCTAAACCAGACCCGAGGATCAACGTATAGACTGACCCCCTTGTTACTTTTGTCAGGAGACCGTTACTATGTAAGTCAGTTTTAGCTAGCCTGGACAAGTTCTCCCCAACGTCTTGTATCAGGAACTCCCTAGTACAGTACATGAGACCTAGAGATGTTCCTGTTGTTACGATGCGGAAGGCTGCAATCACATGGTCAGAATTGTGCTGAGAGGAAACCATCTCCCTCATCAAAACAAACTTTTTCTCCTCATCAGTCAAGATGAGAGATTTGATGAGTGCGATACCATCTTCAGATTTCAAATCCACTGGCACCCTTGGAGGCCTCTCTATTCGGCCCTTAGTGAGAACACTAATTAATCTCCCCCTGGAGAGGGAACGCACAGTGTTCACATTCTCGGGTGAATAATTCATGAAGTAATGTGGTATACTAATGACAGTACCGAAATAGCCCCATAAGCTTCCTTTGTGACTTGGTTCTATACTGGGAACAACCATAAATTTCACCCTGTCTCTCAGTCTCATCAGCCAATCCCCATCATCCTTTACCTAAAAAGAACAGAAAAAATATGGGGGAAATTTCTATAAGACTGATACAAAATCAACAACACAAATATGTAAGTGTCTAATAATATAATGAAGCAGGTTTATGAGCTGACGACAACATCTACGAGATGAGGTGATATTGCTTTATTATGTATGCACCTATGATGGTGGTTTTTTTACATTATCAGGTGTATGTAAAATTCCATTTTCTGCCAAAAAATATTATTACTATACTATACAAATACTCAAAATTACTTCCCAAAAATTTGAACAACGGGCAAAACAACATCAAAGATGGAATAAATTATCATATATGATGTTGCATTACCGCAGAGAAAAGAATGGTGCCAAATTGTTTAGAAACCAGGTTTTTGTTTCTGTCGAAGAACTTGATCAATGCACAATAAATAACGAGATCCAGAAGGCGAGGCAATACAAAATTACGCAATCTGGAACCTTGCACTGCATCGCCTCAAAACTTGCTACCCATGATCACGTAACTGTATGTATCTGACAATAGGCCCGGGCCTTGTAATAAGTCCACCCTTATCTACTGGAGTCTTTAAAAATACCTACAGGTTCTATTTAATTGTCCTATAATATGCCCACCTTTATATTTTGAGACAGCTGATTTTGTTGTCCTTTATACCCAATCAAAATCCTATCACTTATTCCAAATATATCAGTTGGTAAAGATGCCCATGACAAAGTCATGCTGGGTACAAGGGCTTGAATCCAAGTTTACATTGACTATATATAGCTAGTTTAGACACATGAGGCGTGTCATCATCAGAACCATGTGTCAAAACTAGTCAACCTAAACTTGGATTAAAGCTGTTAACCCCAGCACGACATGGTCATCTTTACCTATTGATAACTCTACTATTTACGGCCAGACTCGTGTATTCCTTGTGGAATCTGTCTGCTGGTCAATCTGTCGCTTGAACTCTTTGCACGGATGTTGGATCTCCCACTCCCTGTAACTCCAAATATGCTAAATGTTTTAAATATTTATCCTTATTTTACATATCAGGCCCTGTCCCTCTACCCACAGGACAGATATATTCTTCATCCTATACAGTGTATTGTACACTGCTTCTCCTTGGCCTAGGGATCCTTCAAACAAAACCATGTTAAAATGCTCTAACCATACCAAAGGGGTAGTATTTTAAAGATTTACCACTATTCCTTGCCCAGAATCCTCGTCACCAGTGAGGGTTACATGTACAGTCATGAATGTCAGGAGTAACAGATAGACAGATTATATAATGAACACTATTTTCTCTTACCCTGGACAGGCGTTTCCACACTTTTACCGGTGTGAGATTAATAGAATCAATCCCTGATGTGAGATATGGATATAAGGTTATTCAAACCCAAGGGATAAAATATTGAGCAGGAGACCCGAGGCTCTGCCGAGGGTCTTTTGCTCAATATTTTATCCCGAGGGTTTGAATAACCTTATCCTTACCTCATATCAGGGATGGATTCTATTTCTTGCTTATTACCTAAAACCTGTAAAAACAGCTGCTTTTCTAGTAAAGCTGTAAACTGTCTGCATATTCTCATTTGCATAATGAAGCCCAGATGGCAATTGTTAGTGACGTCAATGACCCCGACTGACCCCAAAACGTTATAAAATGACGTCATGAACAATAGCGTAACCTTAATTCCCCCGCCAATTTGCGCATGTAAGCGATCTAGACCCGTGGGTTGGATAGAATTTTCCAGCACCGCCGGAAATGCGGATATCTCGGTCTAGTATGCAAGAAATCCTTATCTCACCCTAGGGTTGAGACGGGGGGGATTCCCCCCTTTTTATAACAATGGGATGACGTCACGTCAACAATACAATGACGTCACGTCAACAATCCATCAACATCAAGTCGACCCTTAATTTAGCCTGTAACGTTAACATTACATTATGCATATGATACACAATGGTTGAACAGGGTAAGAGAAAAATAAACATACACCCCCTTCAGGGTAAGAAAGGGGAATCTCAACCCTCTGGGAAATATTCTTAATTTGCCAAACACTCGGCAAAGCCTCGTGTTTGGCAACTTGAGAATCCTCCCCCTCGGGCTGAGATTCCCGTATCTCACCCTTAAGCCTTAAGGGGATGAGACATTCTATTATCTCACCCTTAAGGGGACGAGAATTTATATTATCTCAATCTTAAGGGGACGAGACAATCTAATATCTCACCCTTAAGGGGACGAGACTTTCTATTATCTCAATCTTAAGGGGACGAGACTTTCTATTATCTCAATCTTAAGGGGACGAGACTTTCTATTATCTCAATCTTAAGGGGACGTGACTTTCTATTATCTCAATCTTAAGGGGACGTGACTTTCTATTATCTCAATCTTAAGGGGACGTGACTTTCTATTATCTCAATCTTAAGGGGACGTGACTTTCTATTATCTCAATCTTAAGGGGACGTGACTTTCTATTATCTCAATCTTAAGGGGACGTGACTTTCTATTATCTCAATCTTAAGGGGACGTGACTTTCTATTATCTCAATCTTAAGGGGACGTGACTTTCTATTATCTCAATCTTAAGGGGACGTGACTTTCTATTATCTCAATCTTAAGGGGACGTGACTTTCTATTATCTCAATCTTAAGGGGACGTGACTTTCTATTATCTCAATCTTAAGGGGACGTGACTTTCTATTATCTCAATCTTAAGGGGATGTGACTTTCTATTATCTCAATCTTAAGGGGATGAGACTTTCTATTATCTCAATCTTAAGGGGATGAGACTTTCTATTATCTCAATCTTAAGGGGACATGACTTTCTATTACCTCAATCTTAAGGGGACGTGACTTTCTATTATCTCAATCTTAAGGGGATGAGACTTTCTATTATCTCAATCTTAAGGGGATGAGACTTTCTATTATCTCAATCTTAAGGGGATGAGACTTTCTATTATCTCACCCTTAAGGGGACATGACTTTCTATTATCTCAATCTTAAGGGGAAGTGACTTTCTATTATCTCAATCTTAAGGGGATGAGACTTTCTATTATCTCAATCCTGCAAATGTTAAGAACCTCACCTGATTATTATGTACCATCTCCATGTCAAAGTCCTTTTTCACCTAAATAGAACAGAAAACAGTACATTGACACTTGGTATGTACATATATGCTAGGAATTTCAAAAGGTCTCAAGCATTTGTCTCTATGTCACAACAAACTCAGCACGGGGTCACGAACTAATGAGTACATACACATGAGTGTTGATTGTGTTAAAGTACTATAATTTCTTGCGTATTGCCTGCAGGTTTTACATTTTTCACCTTAAAAAATGGCTACACATTTGTTACCTTAAAATGTGCTCTGCAGGCTATCTGATGAAGTGGGCAATGTGACGAAATTTGTTTAAAAAAAAAAGGCAAGCTATGCAATACCTTTTAAATCCAAAGTCTTTCTCATCGAACGTATGCATAAAGAGTTTATTCACATTTCCGACAATGTGGTACGTTATATTATATCATATATATTTATATGTGGTATACTAGGAGTAGCTATGGCTGTTTACACTAGAATTATAGGCATACTAGTCTAGTAGTAGGACGCAGGGCTCGTAACCGAAAGGTTGCGGGCTCGAGTCATGTCATGGCAATGTGTTGTATTTTTGAACAAGATACTTTACTCAGCTTGTTCCAGTCTACTCAGCTGTAAATGAGTACGTGGTTGGGCAGTACTAGAATTGTTGAATGCTATCTGTGAGCGCCGAACTGGCAGCACCGGCTGTATTTTCCCCAGGGAGTTGAGACAGGTATTGGCTGGTTGCAAATTAAAGGCCCTATAACCACGGATAATAATTTGTGAACCGCTTTGAGACGACCTACAAACTAGGTTGTTAAAAAGCGGTACATGTAAATCAGAACCTCAAATTATTATTATCACTATTATTAGTATCTCCCTTATTGGTATTGGAGGACGACACCTATGCATCAGGGATGTTTTCAAATATGGATGCGACATTCTAAGGGTCAGGACCATTCACTCCCTAGTGAAGGGCTAACCGGCTAAGCCAGAAAGCTAGAGTGACTGTTGCTATATATTTTGTTATGTTCCCTGTAGTGACGTAGAGTGACTGTTGCTATATATTTTGTTATGTTCCCTGTAGTGACGTAGAGTGACTGTTGCTATATATTTTGTTATG
>NW_018479972.1:0-58526 GCF_002113885.1 Mizuhopecten yessoensis | reverse complement strand
TATATTTTGTTATGTTCCCTGTAGTGAAGTAGAGTGACTGTTGCTATATATTTTGTTATGTTCCCTGTAGTGACGTAGAGTGACTGTTGCTATATATTTTGTTATATTCCCTGTAGTGACGTAGAGTGACTGTTGCTATATTTATTGTTATGTTCCCTGTAGTGACGTAGAATGACTGTTGCTATATTTTGTTATGTTCCCTGTAGTGACGTAGAGTGACTGTTGCTATACTTATTGTTATGTTCCCTGTAGTGACGTAGAGTGACTGCTGCTATATATTTTGTTATGTTCCCTGAAGTGACGTAGAGTGACTGTTGCTATCTATTTTGTTATGTTCCCTGTAGTGACGTGCTAAGCCAGAAATCTGGGATCAAATTCAGCTGCTTCACTCTCTGAACTTTTCGAACCATATTTTGTTATGTTCCCTGTAGTGTCGCAGAGTGACTGTTGCTATATATTTTGTTGTGTTCCCTGGAGTGACGTAGAGTGACTGTTGCTTTATATATTGTTATGTTCCCTGTAGTGACGTAGGGTGACTTTTGCTATATATTTTGTTAGGCTCCCTGGAGTGACGTAGAGTGACTGTTGCTATAAATTTTGTTATGTTCCCTGTAGTGACGTGCTAAGCCAGAAAGCTGGCATCAAATTCAGCTGCTTCACTCTCTGACCTTTTCGAACCAAAATTTTCTTTTGGACTCCCTGTAGTGACGTAGAGTGACTGCTGCTATATATTTTGTTATGTTCCCTGTGGTGACGTAGAGTGACTGTTGCTATATTTTTTGTTATGTTCCCTGTAGTGACGTAGAGCGACTTTTGCTATATATTTTGTTATGGTCCCTGTAGTGACGTAGAGTGACTGCTGCTATATATTTTGTTATGTTCCCTGTGGTGACGTAGAGTGACTGTTGCTATAAATTTTGTTATGTTCCCTGTAGTGACGTGGAGTGACTTTTGCTATATATTTTGTTATGGTCCCTGTAGTGACGTAGAGTGACTGCTGCTATATATTTTGTTATGTTCCCTGTTGCGACGTAGAGTGACTGTTGCTATATAACGTAGAGTGACTGTTGCTATATTTTTTGTTATGTTCCCTGTAGTGACGTAGAATGACTGTTGTTATATTTTGTTATGTTCCCTGTAGTGGCGTAGAGTGACTGTTGCTATATATTTTATTATGTTCCCTGTAGTGACGTAGAGGGACTTTTGCTATATATTTTGTTATGATCCCTGTAGTGACGTAGAGTGACTGTTGCTATAAATTTTGTTATGTTCCCTGTAGTGACTTGCTAAGCCAGAAAGCTGGGATCAAATTCAGCTGCTTCACTCTCTGAACTTCTCGAACCAAAATTTTCTTTTGGACTCAGTAGTGACGTAGAGTGACTGTTGCTTTATATATTGTTATGTTCCCTGTAGTGACGTGGAGTGACTGTTGCTATATATTTTGTTGTGTTCCCTGGAGTGACGTAGAGTGACTGTTGCTATCTATTTTGTTATGTTCCCTGTAGTGACTTAGAGTGACTGTTGCTATATATTTTGTTGTGTTCCCTGGAGTGACGTAGAGTGACTGTTGCTATAAATTTTGTTATGTTCCCTGTAGTGACATAGAGTGACTTTTGCTATATATTTTGTTGTGCTCCCTGTAGTGACGTAGAGTGACTGTTTCTATATATTTTGTTATGTTCCCTGTGGTGACGTAGAGTGACTGTTGCTATATTTATTGTTATGTTCACTGTAGTGACGTAGAATGACTGTTGTTATATTTTGTTATGTTCCCTGTAGTGACGTAGGGTGACAGTTGCTATATATTTTGTTATGTTCCCTGTGGTGACGTAGAGTGACTGTTGCTATACTTATTGTTATGTTCCCTGTAGTGACGTCGAATGACTGTTGCTATATTTTGTTATGTTCGCTGTAGTGACGTAGAGTGACTGTTGCTATATTTTTTGTTATGTTCCCTGTAGTGACGTAGGGTGACTTTTGCTATATATTTTGTTATGGTCCCTGTAGTGACGTAGAGTGACTGCTGCTATATATTTTGTTATGTTCCCTGTGGTGACGTAGAGTGACTGTTGCTATAAATTTTGTTATGTTCCCTGTAGTGACATAGAGTGACTGTTGCTATATATTTTATTATGTTCCCTGTAGTGACGTAGAGCGACTTTTGCTATATATTTTGTTATGATCCCTGTAGTGACGTAGAGTGACTGTTTCTATATATTTTGTTATGTTCCCTGTGGTGACGTAGAGTGACTGTTGCTATAAATTTTGTTATGTTCCCTGTAGTGACGGAGAGTGACTGTTGCTATATATTTTGTTGTGTTCCCTGGAGTGACGTAGAGTGACTGTTGCTATATTTCTTGTTATGTTCCCTGTAGTGCCGTAGAATGACTGTTGCTATATTTTGTTTTGTTCCCTGTAGTGACGTAGAGTGACTTTTACTATATATTTTGTTATGCTCCCTGTAATGACGTAGAGTGACTGTTGCTTTATATATTGTTATGTTCCCTGTAGTGACGTGGAGTGACTTTTGCTATATATTTTGTTAGGCTCCCTGGAGTGACGTAGAGTGACTGTTGCTATATTTATTGTTATGTTCCCTGTAGTGACGTAGAGCGACTTTTGCTATATATTTTGTTATGATCCCTGTAGAGACGTAGAGTGACTGTTGCTATATAACGTAGAGTGACTGTTGCTATATTTTTTGTTATGTTCCCTGTAGTGACGTGGAGTGACTTTTGCTATATATTTTGTTGTGCTCCCTGTAGTGACGTAGAGTGACTTTTACTATATATTTTGTTATGCTCCCTGTAGTGACGTAGAGAGACTGTTGCTATATATTTTGTTATGTTCACTGTAGTGACGTAGAATGACTGTTGTTATATTTTGTTATGTTCCCTGTAGTGATGTAGAATGACTGTTGCTATATTTTGTTTTGTTCCCTGTAGTGACGTAGAGTGACTTTCGCTATATATTTTGTTATGCTCCCTGTAATGACGTAGAGTGACTGTTGCTTTATATATTGTTATGTTCCCTGTAGTGACGTAGAGCGACTTTTGCTATATATTTTGTTATGGTCCCTGTAGTGACGTAGAGTGACTGTTTCTATATATTTTGTTATGTTCCCTGTGGTGACGTAGAGTGACTGTTGCTATATTTATTGTTATGTTCCCTGTAGTGACGTAGGGTGACAGTTGCTATATATTTTGTTATGTTCCCTGTTGCGACGTAGAGTGACTGTTGCTATATATATATATTTTGTTATGTTCCCTGTAGTGACGTGCTAAGCCAGGAAGCTGGGACGTAGAGCAACTGTTGCTATATATTTTGTTATGTTCCCTGAAGTGACGTAGAGTGACTGTTGCTATATTTTTTGTTATGTTCCCTGTAGTGACGTAGCGTGACTGTTGCTATATATTTTGTTATATTCCCTGTAGTGACGTAGAGTGACTGTTTCTATATATTTTGTTATGTTCCCTGTGGTGACGTAGAGTGACTGTTGCTATATAACGTAGAGTGACTGTTGCTATATTTATTGTTATGTTCCCTGTAGTGACGTAGAGGGACTTGTGCTATATATTTTGTTATGCTCCCTGTAATGACGTAGAGTGACTGTTGCTTTATATATTGTTATGTTCCCTGTAGTGACGTGCTAAGCCAGAAAGCTGGGATCAAATTCAGCTGCTTCACTCTCTGAACTTTTCGAACCAAAATTTTCTTTTGGACTCACACTTCAAATTTTTTAACCCCTTTTATTAAAAGGGGNATCCTCAAGTCCATCAAACGAAATCAAGGATCAAACACTACTACTCGCCTACCTATTACAGGAAATATTCTCCACAAGATGTGTGCCTTTTTGAGGCGCGGTGTGTTCTCTCCATTCACTGATGTCATGTTAGAATGTGCGTGTACTATAGCCTACTTTGGCTTCCTGCGTTGTGGAGAATTTACTGTAAAAACTAGTGCTGCGTTTGACCCATCCAGACACCTGTGCGTAGGGGATATCACAACTTACGACAACATGTGTACGTTAACCCTGAAAGAATCAAAAACAGACCCTTTCCGCAAAGGCATTACAATTCAACTCCACAGAATGCCGCAAGACTTGTGCCCGGTGAAGATCTTGAAGGAATATCTTGCACTACGACAGGGGAAATCCAGATCTGTTCTACCATCACAACCACTGTTCATCACAGACAGTAATATTGCTTTGGACAGAGCACAGTTTATTCAGTATTGTAGACAAGTGTTAGCCATTTGTGGATACGACCCACTCAAGTACAATGGACATTCTTTCCGGATAGGTGCTGCCACTAGTGCAGGTGCAGCAGGTGTGGAAGACCACCTTATAAAGACATTAGGGAGGTGGAGCTCCGACTGTTACTGTCGATATATCAGAACTCAAAGTTTAAGTATCGCGAAAGCACAGAGACAGCTACTGATCCACGATCCAGCATCCTAGTGACTGCTTGCAATCTTGCTAGATAAGTTAATCTGGTATTTGCCACAGGCCTCCTTCAAGACATTCTCTTAATAGTATATATAAACGTACGCTCTATATAGACTCTAAGTACATGCAATATGACATGTGTGCGCTGAATCGAGAATATGTTATATACTGTATATGTACGTGATAGGCGAGAGCCTGTTTAAGAGTATCATGAATGTATATAGTTATATGTATATCTATACTACAATGTACGCTTAAATATTGTAACTAATACACTGGTGTTCAGGCTACTGCTGTCCAGGTACACTGCTGTATGAAGTATTGAACTAGCTATCTAGTATATATACTATATGTGTCACTCGATACATTCTCAACATCTACTGACTTTTGTGTTATATACCGACGTATATTATACTCCTGTGGTCGCTATCGCCACCTCTTAACCAAACAACCTATATATACAATTACACATCTACTAATTGTATATATATCCATCTTTTATTATGTACCTTGGGGATCAAATTCAGCTGCTTCACTCTCTGAACTTTTCGCACCAAAATTTTCTTTTGGACTCACACTTCAAATTTTTTAACCCCTTTTATTAAAAGGGGAAAAATCCTTGGGTTTGCCAAGGTCATAATATTCATTCTAAAACATGTAATAGAATTCAAGTTTTAAATTAGTGTATCAGTACATTATACTCTACTATCAATCGACCTCTATGGTAACCACACTGGTTATAGATGGCACCACTCAACCTTGTTAGATATAGAACATCCCTGTTCTAGGCAGTGGTGCCATCCCCTTATTTCGTAGAACATCCCTGTTCTAGTCGGTCGATCGTGGAAGGTCTGTTTCATAATTCTATAAGTCTTTTTACTAACATGGACAGACCTACTCTACTCTACAAGTCCATACAGAAGCAGCTGAGAAATAATTCCCAAGGGCCAAAATTATTTTGTAACATTTGTGTTATTATGTCATGATTATTTTGTTACACATGTTGAATGTACAATAGTTAGTTGGTATTCTTGATCTATGTTTTTAATATTCATTTTAAGAATCATGTTGGTTCTTATATACCATACTTCATAGAGGATACATTTCATGTTTTAAGCTCTTGTTTATCTGATCCCTATAATAAATGTTCATAACTTCATATCCTTCCTATCTGAGTTGTATTATCCTTTCTGGAGTAACTTGGTTTAAAGCTGCATTTTTAGCTACAAACTTGTACACAAGATATAAATTGCTATATATTTTGTTATGTTCCCTGTAGAAACTTTGTGATAGCTGACATAGATCTAACCATGATATTTTCAGGTGTGCAGGCAATATACAAAAAATTACGATAATATACATGACTATCCAAGTATTAAATGAGTTCTTTTCTATTTGCAACTTCAGATGAAGTGTAATGCTTTTTCTGTAAAACAATATTTTGTATTAATATTTAATTTGATCCCTACAGAGGTCCTGGGTTCAACTCCTAATAGAGGCGTTGAAAATATAATAATGACCTCTGTTACAAGTTTTGTGCAAATTATTCCAAAACTTCATATCTTGTGTGATATCAGGAATTATACTTGTATGTAGAATAAATCATCTTAACTGTTAATTCTTTTGCACTAGTAATTTCAACCCTTGTAATACAAATTTGTCCAGTTTTTATTTTTGACAACGTACACTTACCTAAGCACTGCTTAGAAACCATGCAATTTACACCCCTTATTTTCAAAAACTGCGTAAAAAATATCAGAAGTGAAACTTTTTTGCTTTGCAGTAGTTCAGCACTTGTTGTATTAATTGCTACTTGTATTTCTTTTACAATTTCTATGAAGTTTTCCATTTGGGGAACTGTTCGGCCCTGCATTCATGAAACCATTTCCCTTCAAATGTTGGAACTTGAATCAGGCTGTGTTCATGTGGTAGTACATTTGTATTTCAGTTACAAGTTAGGGAATTTTTAAATGAAACGGGGAAAATAATGCTGAAATAGGGGGAAATAATGCTGAAATTGTTAAGGGGAACTGGCCCATAATTGGCCATAAAAAGGCCTGTATGTTGTATATCATCGAAAGAATGTGAAAAAAAAATAATATTCATCTCAGGAACAAGAGATTTGGCCTGATCACAAAATATGGGAGTGTGTATGAGTCTATTTCATGGATATAAGCAAATAACTTGGACTAACTCCGAAATTAAACATTAACCAAGCAGTCTGTCAATGGGCAGACAACTCTTACCTGACTAATAAGTTTCCTCAGTGTGGAGTCTGGGTTGCATACAGTGGATGCTGCATGTGCTGATTCCTTTATTCTGGACTGATAGTACCGCTTGTACATGATTAGACCAAATGTACTTGGGATGACTGTCAGTCCATACAGGGTGCCAGCATTTCCCAACACTGTCAAAATCAGTCTATTGGATTTCATCCATTCTAAAATCTTGGTTGCCATGCTGAAAACCTTGTAATGAAAACACAGCTGTATATAAAGAAGGACATAAATGTATGTTGTACAAGCACAACCTATAAGTATAAAACAATTATAAAAAGTAAGAAGATGGATTAGACACAACAGCAAAAAAACGTCATTCAAAAAGAAGCAGAGGTCCCCAATGTGAATCCTAGTGCAGTCATTGATACAATTGCTGATTGATTTTGCTATAATTACTTTATTCAGCAATTTCAGCATTAAGTGCTCAAACACTGGGTACTCTTTAATACCCCATTTTTGACTAGGGTCAGGTCGTTTTATCGTATCAAAACCTGTTCGCCCCGGGTCGTTTTTGTGCTAGGTCATTTTGCCATAGACGTATCTTAACGGCATAACATTGTTTTTGCATGTTTAGTACGTGGTGTTTGGCTACTACAGTCTCATCTAAAGTTTTTGTTGGTGTCTAGTCATCTTAGGCCAAATAAAAATATAGCTATGCTTTCCGTTTCTTGATCATGACTGGCCCTATTTTTTCATGTCGACCCCAATACATTTTATTGGTTTTTCACAGTCACTGTAATGCATTTATTAGCCGTTTCGTTGTTCAAAGTGTACTTATAATTTGCTATGCATTTTATTAGCATGGTCAGTGTCAGAGATTTATTTGAAGATAGTAGCTAGGTAGCCATAGATAATTAGTGTGACTGTACAAGCAATTAAGATACCAAGTTAAGTTTGCTCCCAACTGTATGTACTGCACTGTAGTATTTATATTGGATTTTGTTGAAAGACTAACTTTCTCTTTGATTGTCAATTTTAAAAGAACCTTATTTAATTACATTTCAAGTTATTCACCATTTCAATTATAAATTACTGTTACCCAAATTCAGGATCATTATCCAAAATAATAACGTTATGTACCCAACCTGTTAAACCACAGGAACCTGAACAGGTCCAGTACACTCTGCCGATTGAGCTATATAGCTATAAAGACCTATATAGCCATATACACCTATAAATTATAGCTGTATTGAGCTATATTTTCTCAGATTTCAAATTTCATTAAATTAAAGCAAAGTCGCATAAAACAATAAGGTTCATGGTAATGTTGACTACAAAGAACATACAGTTAGATGTTTATTATCATTTTTCATAAAAGTAAAATTTCCGGTTTTTTTTTACATCATTATTTTTTAAAAAGATACTTATACTTAATGTCTTTTGTTATCAACCTAATGATACAATATTCTTTTAAAAGCGACTTTGTTTCATTTTCTTTAAAAAAGAAAATCACTTGAAAATGGCTCAAAAGACCTATTTCAGATAGGTCAATAGAGCTAGCGCTATTATAGGTCTTTACAGCTGTATAGCTCAATCGGCAAAGTGTACTGGACCTGCTGAAGTTCTGTCAAAAAATCATAATAACAGTAATACCAAAAAAATACCTATAATATGGTTAATTTTTTAAGCATATTATAGGTATTTTTTTTTGTATTAATGTTATTATAAATTTTTGACAGAACTTCAGGCTCCTGTGGTTAAACTGATATCTTATATTAAAACGTTATAGGCCTAACTGGATTTAAGGCGAAACGACCCGTGATGTGAACGGAATTTAGGGCGAAACTTAGATCCATAGGACTCTCGGGGAAAATATAACCCCGGTACGTTTTGGGATGAAAATAAAAGTCCACTTACGGGCCTACCTGACCACGTGCACTAGGCCTAGTACATAGCAGATGAGGTCAAAAAGAATCCGGGTCGTAGATCAGGTATCCCTAAACGTATGTGTTTCGCTGCGAATCACAAAGTCATGCAAACAACTGACACGTTCTGTTTCTTATAATAAGCATATCGATCTTTCTTGTCTGTGAACTGAAAGCTACATACATATATATAAACCTCTCGCAGTGACGGATTATGTAAATCTCCTTCACAACGTGTGATCACTGGAGGCGGCCATGTTGATAGGGGTATGGTAAAGCGTGGATAAACTCATTTGATTGCAGTTTTTACCCGGACTGCCCGGATTGCAGATCGTCAACTATAAAATGAGGCTTTATCCCCATCATTTGATGTTTTTGATGATTTCAAGTCTACTGGTGTACTGTTATATATACAATCCCTTTAGTGGTTATTTTATTTGTATTTACATATTTCTTCTTTCGGCATTCATTGCTTAGCTATGTTCATGTCACCCCCCCTAAATATTTTGCTTATTTCCGTACTTCTAACGGACTGTTGGTTCGTTCTACGGGTCACTACCTAAGTGCTATTTATTTGTAATCTTTCGCAAATCAAATTAGCTATTTAATAGGCAAATGTTTATTTGCTAGAATTATCAATAGTACAAAACATTAATTGTGATGCATTTCCTTCATTCTAACTATAAACACAATACATGATACATTAGCCACGTGCAAGTATAAGTACAACTAATATTTAGTCAAACTAAAGGATCGTAAGTAATAACCAGATGCTATATATATACACTGTACACTTTCTATTTAAAATAAAATCCTCGTGCGTCGTTGTGACGGAGCCACTGGTTTAGCTTTGAAGTCATAATAATGAAATAGTTTACATATTATAAGGAGGCAGTACCCAAATCGGATCAGTACCCAAATCGGATCATTGTTTTGCAAAAATACTTATTAATCAATAAATGTGTCAACAAATCAGTTATAACAATGATACGGACTTTGAATAGATAGGCATGCACCATTGTTTGTCTACAGATAATTAGTTCAAACTCAAATGTCAGTGTTTTGATACATTTTTTTTAAATACGCGGGCGACGACTATGCATTCTGTTTGAACTATAGGAATAAATTTACCATATAGAAATACTTGTTTTCATATAAATTCCAAAGATCATCATAAAATGTTAATATACTGACAAAAATATATTTGAAGTGTAAGATACTGCAAAATCCAAACCTTGATCTGATTTGGGTCCTGACATTCGCAAAAACTGGAAACGCTGATTGGTGACTTCAGATCGTTCTATAAATATCTCAAGTGAGCCCCGGGTTCTTATTTCGATATTCGTCTTTTGATACAACAATAAATGAACATAATTCCTCCTCAGATTTTTCAATAAGTGAATAAAATGATGGTTTGGTGATCCGATTTTGGTACTGTCACCTTACATATATCGTACACCGCAACACTTTCACTGCTCACATGCTGTCACCCCAACGTTCGTACCACAACTCTCAATAGTTACATCCTCTCTCGTGCACCTCACAAAACTAAACTGAACTCTATCCCCACACACACAACCTGTCCTATCTCCACTGTAACGCAGACCACCCTTTGTTCCCATGCCACTTGTCATTCTCAATCAACATTTCTCCCTAACAGTCCGAGCTTTAATTGACATCTTAATAAGATCTCCAGAACCAAGTAATATGTCTCTACATTTAAATTGCAAATAAACAACTACTCTCCGCAGACACTCACTGAAACGTACAGCTGCGGCTGACACAACTCGTTAATTAGAACCAATGACCACTCTGACTCCTACTGGCCCACTCGACTCTCCTCCTACTCTCAAAGATGACGCTTTTTCACATCGTGAACAAGAATGTATAAACTGAGCCCACGTTTCTCAAAGAAGATCATATTGAATGCTTTTCTTGGTAAAATAAGCTCTTTTATTCTGAACCAGATCATATTGAATACGTTTCCTGGTAAAATGATATAACAGCCTTATCAAAATACATTATCATCCTGTAAGTAGTCTAACAAACATTTCTACAATCATCTTCCCGCTTGCCTCCCTTATCCTAACTGTCCCTCTATTTCAACATAGTTTCGAGTATTTTGATTTCCAACTGTTTGACCCCTGCCATCATTGATGAGTCCTATAAGTTTAATTCCGTTTTGGCTTTCTGTGGCTATTGTATTCATATGTGTTACGTTCATCTGTCAATCTACACTGAGGTGGTCTCTGCTGGTGGGTTATCTAATCATCGCGATTTGCACTAACCTTGAGTTATCATTACCCCCTGCTAGATCCGTAGAAGTCGATGTCCTGAAAAGTTTATGAAAAACGGAGATAAAACCTAAATGTGTTGGACAGATCCGTGGTAACATATCCCTACGCCGCTACAGGTACTACTTTTATTAAATATACAATACCATATGATTAATTTACTATAGTATGTATTTTAATGGAATGTAAAATGTTTATTTTGTCATCATAATTTATTTTGCATTTAAAATTGTTCATTATTGGAAAAAAATGTTTTTAATACTATGATCGGAGTGCTTTGGTTTAGACCTTAATAAAAGTCAGCTGCTACATTTGTAACACATGCATGCAATTCTGGAGTCTCCTGAATTGCTCTTTCATATGTGCACGTTCCACACGAAAACGTCCTGTTGTAAAGCTTTTGTGAAGGGTTTAAATGTCCAGTGTCCCTTAAATAGGTCAAAACCAAGGTTTTACCTTTCCGCTATTTTCAGCTTTTCGAAACAAATACGAATTCTGCAAAACACAAGGGTCGTGGGTGCTACCGGGCCACCTCACATTGACAACTGGTAGTCCACTGGCCACCTCACATAGACAACTGGTAGTCCCCTGGCCACCTCACATAGACAACTGGTAGTCCACTGGCCACCTCACCTAGACAACTGATAGTCCACTGGCCACCTCACATAGACTACTGGTAGTCCACTGGCCACCTCATATAGACAACTGGTAGTCCACTGGCCACCTCACATAGACAACTGGTAGTCCACTGGACACCTCACATAGACATAGACATTACTTATTAGCAACTGGTAGTCCACTGGCCACCTCAACTAGACATTACTCATTAATAACTGGTAGTCCACTGGCCCCCTCACATAGACAACTGGTAGTCCACTGGACACCTCACATAGACATAGACATTACTTATTAGCAACTGGTAGTCCACTGGCCACCTCACATAGACATTACTTATTAATAACTGGTAGTCCACTGGCCACCTCACATAGACATAGACATTACTTATTAACAACTGGTAGTCCACTGGCCACCTCACATAGACAACTGGTATTCCACTGGCCACCTCACATAGACAACTGGTAGTCCAATGGCCACCTCACATAGACAACTGGTAGTCCACTGGCCACCTCACATGGACTACTGGTAGTCCACTGGCCACCTCACATAGACAACTGGTAGTCCACTGGCCACCTGACATAGACATTACCTATTAACAACTGAGACAACTGGTAGTCCACTGGCCACCTGACATAGACATTACCTATTAACAACTGAGACAACTGGTAGTCCACTGGCCACCTCTCATAGACAACTGGTAGTCCCCTGGCCATCTCACATAGACAACTGGTAGTCCACCGGCCACCTCACATAGACAACTGGTATTCCACTGGCCACCTCACATAGACAACTGGGAGTCCACTGGCCACCTCACATAGACCTTACTTATTAACAACTGATTAACAACTGGTAGTCTACTGGCCGCCTCACATAGACATTACTTATTAAAAACTGGGAGTCCACTGGCCACCTCACATAGACCTTACTTATTAACAACTGGTAGTCAACTGGCCACCTCACATAGACATTACTTAATAACAACTGGTAGTCCACTGGCCACCTCGCATAGACATTACTTATTAACAACTGATTAACATCTGGTAGTCTACTGGCCACCTCACATAGACACTACTTATTAAAAACTGGTAGTCCACTGGACACCTCACATAGACATTACCTATTAGCAACTGGTAGTCCACTGGCCACCTCGCATAGACATTACTTATTAACAACTGATTAACAACTGGTAGTCTACTGGCCACCTCACTTAGACATTACTTATTAAAAACTGGTAGTCCACTGGCAACCTCACATAGACATTACCTATTAACAACTGGTAGTACAACTGGTAGTCCACTGGCCACCTATAGACATTACCTATTAGCAACTGGTAGTCCACTGGCCACCTCGCATAGACATTACTTATTAACAACTGATTATCAACTGGTAGTCTACTGGACACCTCACATAGACATTACCTATTAGCAACTGGTAGTCCACTGGCCACCTCGCATAGACATTACTTATTAACAACTGATTAACAACTGGTAGTCTATTGGCCACCTCACATAGACATTACTTCTTAACAACTGGTAGTCCACTGGCCAGCCACCTCACATAGACAACTGGTAGTCCAATGGCCACCTCACATAGACAACTGGTATTCCACTGGCCACCTCACATAGACATAGACATTACTTATTAACAACTGGTTGTCCACTGGCCACCTCACATAGACATTTCTTATTAACAACTGGTAGTCCACTGCCCACCTCACATAGACATTACTTATTAACAACCGGTAGTCCACTGGCCACCTCACATAACCTCACATAGACATTACCTATTAACAAATGGTAGTCCACTGGCCACCTCACATAGATATTACTTATTAACAACTGGTAGTCCACTAGCCACCTCACATAGACATTACTTATTAAAAACTGGAAGTCCACTGGCCACCTCACATAGACACCTGGTAGTCCACTGGCCACCTCACATATACATAGACATTACTTATTAACAACTGATTAACAACTGGACGTCTACTTTCCACCTCACATAGACATTACTTATTAACAACCGGTAGTCCACTGGCCACCTCACATACACATTACTTATTAACAACTGGTAGTCTACTGGCCACCTCAAAAAGACATTACTTATTAAAAACTGGAAGTCCACTGGCCACCTCACTCAAACATTACTTATTAACAACTGGTAGGCCACTGGCCACCTCACATAGACATTTCTTATTAACAACTGGTAGTCCACTGGTATTAACAACTGGTAGTCCACTGGCCCCCTCACATAGACATTACTTATTAACAACCGGTAGTCCACTGGCCACCTCACATATACATAAACATTACTTATTAACAACTGGTAGGCCACTGGCCACCTCACATAGACATTAGTTATTAACAACTGGTAGTCCACTGGCAACCTCACATAGACATTACCTATTAACAAATGGTAGTCCACTGGCCCCCTCACATAGACATTACTTATTAACAACCGGTAGTCCACTGGCCACCTCACATAGACTTTACCTATTAACAACTGGTAGTCCACTGGCCCCCTCACATAGACATTACCTATTAACAAATGGTAGTCCACTGGCCCCCTCACATAGACATTACCTATTAACAAATGGTAGTCCACTGGCCCCCTCACATAGACATTACTTATTAACACCTGGTAGTCCACTGGCCCCCTCACATAGACAACTGGTAGTCCAATGGCCACCTCACATAGACAACTGGTAGTCCAATGGCCACCTCACATAGACAACTGGTATTCCACTGGCCACCTCACATAGACATTACTTATTAACAACTGATTAACAACTGGTAGTCTACTGGCCACCTCACATAGACATTACTTATTAAAAACTGGTAGTCCACTGGCCACCTCACATAAACATTACTTATTAACAACTGGTAGTCCACTGGCCACCTCACATAGTCATTACCTATTAACAACTGGTAGTCCGCTGGCCACCTCACATAGACATTACTTATTAACAACTGGTAGTCCACTACACGCTGTAGTTGAACAGAAGCAAACCCTTTTCTATTGAACTTATCACTTTAGCCATCAGGGCGATTTACAATCGGTATACGTACGTGTCCCGCTCAGTGCCCCAACTATACCTGGACAATCGTTTGCTTCATCATGATCAAGTCTTTCTGCTATTGCCTGCTGTCTGTCTTCGGTAGTAATATAATGGGCCCGTGCTCTGCTAAGTAATTCCGACACGTTTCGGATACAGTTGAGGACGAGCCATTCACTCACACAAAGTATCAAGATACTTCCCGTTGACGATCCAGATTAGTCAGATGAAACTTCAATATGTACAATTGTTGATCGGGGGGCACTGGCAACCACCCACCCTGGTAACTATAGTGAGGGGTACTCGCAATTCATCCAATACATGGTTAAACACAATCATGCTGATCCGAAAACGACGCTGAAATCCACTACCTGACCGTTTAAAAATTACTTGTTCAACAAATCCTTCTATGTAAGGCATGTCTTCTCTTGCCAGGGACCCGCGTAAGCACACACAAATGGCACTGGGTGATACAACTGCAATGACATTCTCAAGCACCTTCGAGTTGCTCTAGACTTTGATGTGATTGTGTGTGTTAGCATGGTTTTTAATGGCTGATTTATTGTGTTGTTTCTCCGATCATCGATGTTTTCCGGGTTAATATCATTATATGTTACCCGTCCCCGTACGTGACTGCCTGCAGTATTAGAGTGCTATTCGGCGAAATGTGTCATTCTTATGACAGCTGACTTTACTCATTCGGCCTATTAAGGTTTAGTGAGTTGTTTTCCGCGGTTTAGAGCGAAACAACCGGTAAATTATAATCTTTGCTTGACAAAGGAAACAGATATTTTCGAAAGCTCGCAAAATATGTTTTTAATTCCGTTTGTGTTGAAAACAGACTTAGCCCGGCTGTATTACTTTATTAATCATAACGAACTGATGAATCTTATTCCGAATGTCATAGTTTTAGGCTGACATCTGTTCCTCAAGGGTTCTAGTTGGGTTTCTCACTCTCTTTGAGTGACCTACATTACTTCTTCACGGCGCCTAATACGATCCGTACTGACTCTGATGGACCTAAATCCGCTCTTCACCACAGGGCCAATGCATTCTTTGTTCTCTCTGAATGCCCAAATTAGAATGAAAAAAAAACCTACTATTTTTCACAATATTGCTTTCTGGTTTCAGTGATGTAGTCGACCAACCCTGGCCCCATCAGATTTCCATGTGGTTCGTAAAATCCAATCAACATGCTTTACGATGTATTGACTGTTACATATGGTTTCACAGGAAATGTATTGACATGACATTAGCTAATTATAAGGATACTTGGAATATTAGCTGGTATTGTAACACATGTGTTCTACCCCAATGCACTGACTCGTTTTTTAATGAAAGCGCTGCGAGTGATTTTAGTACAATACACATCCCTGATCCGTCACGGGAATCTGAGAGTAACGTCCCTTGCATTGCTCTCCGGGAGATGACAGGGAGGCGAGTTTGTCTTATACGGATGTAAACACGAGCGCGGAAGATGTGGAAATGAACAACATTCAAAGTAAATATCCGTGCAATGTGATTCTAGCATACATTAACATTAATAGTTTGCGTTACAAATTCAGTGCACTCAGTGATGTGTTACATAATTCCCTCGCTGACATCCTGATCGTAGGCGAGACGAAACTAAACGACTCGTTCAATCAGGCCCATTTTGAAACCACAGGTTTCAGGGTTTTTAGGAAGGTTGGAACTGGACATGGTGGTGGTCTCATGTGTTTTGTTAATTCCCACCTCCCCTGCAGAAGAAGACCAGATCTTGAGTCAACTTTAGTCGAGAGCGTAGTAGTTGAGGTCACTATTAATAATCGTAAGTGGGCCATTGTAGGAGCGGGTTGTTTCGCCCCAAATCCCGTTCGCCCTAAAAAAACCACAGATACGTATAGATATGGACATATAATGAAACTAAATTAATTTCTCTAAGTACATAGATACGTATAGATATGGACATAAAATGAAAATAAATTAATTTCTCTAAGGACATAGAAACGTATACGAAATGTACAATACTTATAATGTATAGATAAGATATGGACATATAATGAAAATAAATTAATTTCTTTAAGTACATAGATACGTATAGATATGGACATATAATGAAACTAAATTAATTTCTCTAAGTACATAGATACGTATAATAATTAGATAAGATATGGACATATAATGAAAATATAATAAATTAATAGTTTCTCTAGAGACGTATACGAAATGTAAATAATTCCCCAAGTAGATAAGATACATATTTTAATTGTTAAGCAGATGTGTATATTTTAATTATGAAATAAAAGTTGGCAATATACTTAGGGAATTACCAAAATACATTTAATATACTTGCATAATAATGTACTTACCAGTCTGGATGGTTCTATGCTGCCAACAGTCACACATATCACATGAAATACCATGCTGTCTACGTCCCACGGAGTCGCACAAAATGCATAAATCATCCATTACGTAATGTTGAATTATAACACAGTATTGAGAAATGCCCTATTTATGACAAGTTACCTACTCAAAATTATCTACTCAAATATGCATATTAATTTGTATTGGTCAAAACTTCTCAAAATGATCTCCAATAAGCAAAAATCAACATGAACGTGCGCAGGAATCAAGTTAAGAAAACATCGTCACACCGCGACGATTATGTGTACACTAGACAAAATGTGATAACATGGAAAAATAATATTGTTGTATACCCGGCAATGTAATTAAAACTACACCATTTTTGTTTCATTTCACTATATGTTATAATGTGTGTCGGTGTGAAGAAAATAATGTAATCCGTTATTTGCTTTACAATGTACATGAAAACAACACATACACATTTTTTTTTAATAAAACTGATTTTAATGATATCAAAGACTAAGAAGACTTAATTTGTGAATTAAAACAAAAAAAATGAAAAGAAAATACCAAACAATGTTTCGCCCTAAAAAAATGTTTAAGGGCGAAACAACCTACGGCGAACAGGATTTGGGGCGAAACAACCCGGAACCGTCTACGACGACTTATGTCAGACTCTAGATCGAGTCAGCATACATTATGATAATACTTTGCTTGTTGGAGATTTAAATGTTGACATGAACGTAAATGACAATATATTATCCAATATTTGTGATATCTTTGATATGAAAAACACAATTACGGTAAATCTCGAACATGTTTTATGAAAAACTCGCAGACCTCATCTGTTGATGTCATTTTAAGCAACAGTGCATCTTTTTTATTTAATACGTTTGCTTTTAACTGTGGTCTTAGTGACTGGCATCATATGATTGGGACTATTTTTAAAGGGAAATGTAAACCAGTTATGAAAGAAAAGAGGAAATATAGATGTCTAAAACATTTTGATGAAAAAACTTTCAGTGATGATATAAGTAAAATCCCTTTCCAGGCAAATTATGCTCTTGATGATATTAATTGGGCCCATGAATAAGATATCACTGACATTATTGATGAACATGCTCCTGTAAAAGAAAAAGTATTAAACAGAAAAGGTGTCAATTTTTTAATTCAAACTTGCGTAAAGCTGTGTATAAGAAACGTATGCTTTTTAACAAATATACTGGTTGCAAATCAGACTCTAATTGGGAGGCATATCGTAACCATAGAAATTATGTGTGTAAATTACATAAACATTCTATGCGCAACTATTTTTTCGAAAGCTGTGCAGGTGGTCCCAAATCAAAAGATTTCTGGCCCTCCATTAAACCATTTTTATCAAATAAGGGCTCTGCACAATGCAATAATGTAATTTTAAAGGAAAATGAAGCCATTATCAGTGATCAAACAGAGGTCATCAATGTTTTTAATAATTTTTATGTAAATGTTGCTTCTGATATTGGTACAGAAGATTCTTCTGATGAAACTATTTTAAAAGAGATAAGGGCACACAATAATGATCAGTCAAAGTTTTGTTTAAATCATGTCTCTCCTTTCGTGGTTGAAAAGGCTATCCCTAAGGTGAAGGCGAAGAAGGCCACTGGTATCGATATCTTCAAAACTCCTTAGAGCCTGTTGTACTGACATCACCACTGTTTTGATAGATCAGAGTTCCCTTGCAGACTCGAGGAGGCACAGGTAGTTCCTGTTTTTAAGAAAACGATATAAAGATAAACAAAACTACCGACCAGTCAGCATTTTACCTTGTATCTCGAATGTTTTTGAAAGAACCATGTGTGATCAACTGACTGCCTTTTTTAGTAATGTTTTTCATCTTTTCCTTGCAGCCTTCCGACCAGGATTTGGGTGTCAATCCACCCTGTTGCGACTTGTTGAGGATTGGCGTAGAGCCCTGGACAACCATGAGTATGTCGCTGTCATACTGATGGACCTATCCAAGGCTTTGACTGTCTTCCTCATAACTTGTTGGTCGGGAAGCTGGAGACCTATGGCCTGAGCAAAGCCTCATGATCAGTTAACCTGGCGTCCATCTACCTGAGCAACAGGAAGTAGCAGGTAAAAATTGGCTCCAAATGCGGTGACTGGCTGGAAGTGCTGAAGGGGGTACCCATGGGTTCTATTTTAGGACCCTTGCTTTTTAATGTATTTGTAAATGATATGTTTTTATATGTGACATCCTGTAAATTATATAATTATGCAGACGACAATACTGTCAGTGAATCGAATAAAGATCCAGATGCTTTTAAACATAATATTGAAAATGACTGTCAAAATTTAATAGACTGGTTTAAATTAAACCAGATGAATGGAAAGCCTTATAAATTCCAGGCCATTTGTATAGGTAAACGATCGGTAGATGCTATACAGTCTTTTAGTATTGGCGAAATAGGTATTGTTCCTGACAGTGTTATCAAACTTTTAGGTGTGAACTTTGATTCATTTTTAAACTTTGAAGCTCATATCTCTGAAATTTGTAGGAAAGCCTCAAGGCAATTGTCCATTTTAAAGCGAATTGGGAGTTTTTTTAACCAAACAAGGTAGACTTGTAATTTATAATTCTTTTATTGTTTCAAATTTTATCTACTGTCCTTTAGTCTGGCACTCTTGTTCCATGAAGAGTGTCAGGGAAGCTAGAAAAGATACAAGAAAGAGCTTTAAGGTTTATACATAATGATCACAACTCATCCTTCAGACACTTACTCAGTATTACCAACAGCGACAGGCTTCATGTAAGGCGCCTGAAGGAAATGGGTTGTGAGGTTTTTAAAATTATAAACAAAATTTCTCCTGAATATATTCATAATCTTGTAAATATTAAGATGTCTAATTATGAATTCAGGAAAGAAAATACTGCAGAGGTGCCCAGGGTCAACACTGTGAAGTATGGACATAAATCGTTTGCTTTTGAGGCCGCCCGGGTGTGGAACAGTCTCCCAAATGACTTCAGAAAAGTTGAAAACTTCAAAAAATTCAGGAGGCTGGTCCATTCCTGGGATGACCCATCTGCCTTTGCAATATCTGCAAAGAGTGATACTTCATACTGTACCCTGGTTACCTCTGCCACCTGACATTTTGGATTGTGTGATACTTTTATTGTCTTATTTCATTTCTTATATGTTTTAATTCTATTCTATATTTTTGCTGCATCTTATTTGTATTTTAATTCCATATATTCTAAAATATAATTTTTTACAAACCTTGATAAATTTTGTTAATTGATTTCGATATCATTTTTATTTCACACTATAATAGTGTATATTCTGTAAATTTTTATTCTTTGCTATATTAGCATTGTATGTATATTCCACTTCATAGTGTTTTAATCCTAAGTCCTAAGTAATTTTTGTGTGATATACAAGTATTCATTCACTATTAACTATGTCTTTTATTTACCTATTCTGAATACTACTTATCTGTGATCACATTTAATGCTTTTCATATATTAACACTATTTTTATATATATATATCCCGGGGGCCTTTGTAGGTAAGGGACTCCCAATCACTAGAAACCTGGGATATCTATACTTTTTCTGTGATGATTATTACTGTTTTTCTATTAATATATGTGATTATCTCCCTTTACTTGTAATATATTATGTTATTGTTAACATGTTTGTCGCAATAATAGCTCTCAAGAGCTTATGTTCCTTGTTTATCTGTATGCGACGTTAAATAAAGTTTCTTGTATCTTGTATGATAGTTATTACTGTAACGGCATTACTTGAATGTTGATTCCCTTATACATTAGGCAAGAACCGTAAATACAGAGATACAATTTATTTACAATACATGATATTAAGGATATATATCAGCCATACACACACAAACAAAATGGTTCTCTCTCTCTATTATACAATAATGAATTACGATATTTGTACATGTGACAGATTTTGGCTAAATACACAATATCCTACAGTTCTTGTAGCACTTTTCCATCCTCTTCCACTTTATCGTTGATGACATTGATGATACTGTCCATCCGTAGTGTGTTCACCTCTCAACCAACATTCCCATAAAGTAACAGATCACATGGGGAGTCACCATTGGTCACACAGACCAGCTAATCTCAGGATCGATGTTGCAATTGGTCACACAGACCAGCCAATCCTAGGTCGGTCACTCCGACGTATTTTGTTTTGATAATGACTGTAGCTGCTAGTCACAAAGACTCCTACTACTACACTGTGTACATGTTTGGTACATGGCACTATCCTCTACCCGACCACCATGGTACATGGCACTATCCTCTACCCGACCACCCAGGCTCAGGTAAGCATGCTGTTGGCAGACTAATGTTTGGACCATCAGGTGGTAGGTTGTCCTCGCATATTTCACATGACCAGCTGTTTATGGCCCTTCATCAGGCTGTAGTGACGGAAAAAACCTACAATATACGTACGACCTATTCAACTATCTGTTATAAACATTATGATAACATGATATAAAATTGACTTATTTAATAAATCACTATCCTTCATATGAAACAATGATATATATTATATCCAATTAACAATTTCTTATATTTATATATCCGATAAACGATATCTATTAAATATTATTATCATGATCAAGCTGAATACTGAGTACAGATTTATCAAATACAACATTCTATTGCACTGGCCCAGCAAACATATCCTAATACAGTTGTTATTGATATAATTAAATCACTTTTATGTATTATAAATTACCACAATCAGCTGTTTGTGCTTTCAAGTAGACGAGTTCTTGTCCGCTGCTCACAAGGCTTACTTGTATGAGTTTCTCTCAGTCAAATAGATGCGCTATTTAATTACTAAATTTAAGCTAATATGTAATATGGTCAGAAAGGCATGTGAAAATCGCGTGTTAATAAAAAAGTGGGTAATAGTTTAACAAGGGTTACATCAACACACAACAACTATACTTATTTACAATGGCCAATATGTATACTTTTGTCTAATTTAAATTCCAAACGGAAGCTATAGACTACTTACCTGTTCACTAGCTGTGCTATAACTACACATATTAAATGCAATGCATATATCATTTTACATATAATTTCTTGTATCGATTGTAGTTTTTACGTTTTCAAATTTATCTTTTGTCAATTTTATTTTGTTTTTAGCTCACCTGGTCCGAAGGGCCAAGTGAGCTTATGCCGTGGTGCGGTGTTCGGTGTCAATATTTTACTTTAAACAACTTCTTCTTAATAACAAACAGTCCAAGGGTACTGAAACTGGGCCTGTAGCATGCTGGGATAAAGGGCTTCCAAGATTGTTCAAATGAATGACCTTGACCCACTTTTAAGGTCACAGGGGTCAAATGTCGAAAAATCTTCAAACAACTTCTTCTGAATAACCAAAAGGCCAAGGGTACTAATATTGGGCTGTAACATGCTGGGATGAAGGGCTACTAAGTTTGTTCCAATGAATGACCTTGACCTACTTTCAAGGTCATAAGGGTCAAATGTCTTAAAGTCTAAAAACAACTTCTTCTCAATAACCAAAAGGCCCAGGGTACTGATATTGGGCCTGTAGCCTGCAGAGATGAAGGGCTACCAAGTTTGTTTAATTGAATGACCTTGACCAACTCTCAACCTAATGTTCTTGTTCGACATTCAAGGTCACATGCGTCATATGTTTAAATCTTTTAATTGGTTCTTATGAATCAAACACTGATATTCTGCCTGTACTTGTATTTTAGTCCACTTTTAAGATTACAAGTGTGAGATTAATACCAGGTGAGCGATGCAGGCAGGCCCATTGGGCCTCTTGTTTAAACATAACCAAAGTTGGCATCTGTGAATGACCGGGTTTGTCCTGTAAGTTTTTAGTTAATTTTTCTGTGGTTGTCTGTCTAATTCTTGCGTGGTAATTGTTTAATATTCTACCCCTTTCTTTAATGGCATTATAATCTATACTTTTTCAAATCCTCCAAAAAACTGGCTATAAGCTGTTGATGAAATCGTGATGTACCGATATCAATGTCTTCCTGAGCTATCTATCTGAGTTTAGCCTATCTAGGAAATAAAACAGACCAAATAGCATTGGTAATTTTACAAATAAATATCAATATGCAATATTAAAGGGAATTAACTCCAACATCACTACAACAATTCCCACACGTATACATGTGTATATTAGCATGTGTGTGCACGTGTGAAGCGTTGAACTTGAGTCAAGGGTCACATTCCGATGGTCCGCCCTAACCTAGATACTGTGTACAGACTTGATCTAAATTAAAACCTACTACTCAGACTTAATTGTTCAGATAACGTCTCGGATTCAACAGAATAAACCTCAATTACGTAAGTGATTTTTAACTTTTGTTTGTAGGAAACATCAGTTTAATGTTATGATTTGAAAACATAGATATATTTACTGTTAGCACTGCTAGACATCCCTGAAAACCTTATTGATATATCATGTTCACAAAGCAAATGACCAAATAAATTAAACATAATCATTTTTTTTCCCTTCAACCTTTTAACATTGACGTCAAAATTAATAAAGACGTTATGTAAATTATCTATAATAAAAGAAAGAATTGAATGAACATAGAATAGTAAAAGACGAAGTAGAATGCGCACCATTTCTTCGTGATATAAAGGAAGTATAACCGACTCGTGTGAAAAAAATTGATACTGAAATGTATTCAGCTTGCTCGACTATTAGCTCACCTGGCACGAAGTGCCAAGTGAGCTTATGCCATGGCGCGGCATCGGTCGTCCGTCCGGCATCCGGCGTCAATATTTTACTTTAAACGACTTCTTCTTAATAACCAAAAGTCCTAGGGTGATGATATTTGGCCAGAAGCAAACTGGGATAAAGGGCTACAAAGTTTGTAAAAATGAATGACCTTCACCCATATTCAAGGTCACAGGGGTCAAATATGTTAAAATCTTTAAACAACTTCTTTTCAAAAACCAAAATGCCCAGGGTGATGATATTTGGCCAGTAGCAAGCTGAGATTAATGGCTACCAAGTTTGTTCAAATGAATGACCTTCACCCATATTCAAGGTCACAGGGGTCAAATATGTTAAAAACTTTAAACAACTTCTTCTGAATAACCAAAATGCCCAGGGTGATGATATTTGGCCAGTAGCATGCTGAGATGAAGGGCTACAAAGTTTGTTCAAATGAATGACCTTCACCCATATTCAAGGTCACAGGGGTCAAATATGTTTAAAACATTAAACAACTTCTTCTGAATAACCAAAAATGCCCAGGGTGATGATATTTAGTCAGTAGCATACTAGGATCAAGGGTTGCCAAGTTTTTTAAATGTATGACCTTGAATCATATTCAAGGTCACAAGGAGCAAATATGTTCAAAATATAAAAAAATAAAATAAACAACTTGTTCTGAATAACCAAAAGGCTCAGGATGTTGATATTGTGATAAATTGGTGTTTGTATATCCCTAATCGTGTATATTGTGTTAAGAGTAATGGGTTGATAAGGATGATGGGGCATGTATTTAGTACAGGCTTTAATTGGCACCGGGAGGGGGGACCATACTGATAGCAGGCAGGCTGGCACATGGCTGAGCCAGTGGGTTGACCTTTAAGGTCATGGGAGCTGTCACTGCTACAGGGCTGGCCTCAGGTACACCTAGGAGTAATAGCTGGGGGGAGACCAGCGTGGGGTCCGGAAGGAAAGAGGAGTGATCTAGTGGAGTACAGACGTGATTAAGCTGTCTCCTGTATAGCTTAGCTGAGATAAATTAGCTAGGGGATTCTCTCATGTGTTGTTATGGACTATGCTGACCGTGATGTTGTACGTTGTATATAAAGTGTAAATAAACTTGTAAATAGAACTCTGCTGTGAAATTTTGTATTCTGGAAACCTCCTCCCCGTCACGTTACAATATTTAGTCAGTAGCATGCTGGGATCAAGGACTACTATGTTTGTTAAAGTGAATGACTTTGACTTATATTCAAGGTCAAAGGGGTCAAATATGTTAGAAACTTTAAACAACTTCTTCTGAATAACCAAAATGCCCAGGGTGATGATATTTGGCCAGTAGCGTGCTGGAGTAAAGGGCTATCAAGTTTGTTCAAATGAATGACCTTTCCCTATATTCAAGGTCACAGGGGTCAAATATGTTAAAAACATTAAACAACTTCTGAATAACCAAAATGCCAAGGGTGATGATATTTAGTCAGTAGCATACTTGGATCAAAGGCTACCAAGTTTGTTTAAATGTATGACCTTGAATCATATTCAAGGTCACAAGGAGCAAATATGTTCAAAATATTTAAAGATATTGTTCTGAATAACCAAAAGGCTCAGGATGTTGATATTTAGTCAGTAGCATGCTAAGATCAAGGACTACTATGTTTGTTAAAGTGAATGACTTTGACTTATATTCAAGGTCACAGGGGTCAAATTTGTTTAAAATCTTTAAACGACCTCTTCTGAATAACCATGCGCCCCAGGATGTTGATACTTTGCAAGTTGCATCCTGAGATAAAAGGCTATACAAATTGTTCATTATAATGACTTTGTTCGACTTTCAATCACAGGGGTGAAATGTTTTAAAAAAAATAAACAGGCTCTTTTGAATGAATTTTAATCATAATTACTGATATTTTGCCTGTATCTTTATTTTAGAACACTTTTAAGGTTACAAGTGTGAGATTTATACCAGGTGAGCGATGCAGGCCCATTGGGCCTCTTGTATTAACATTTACATTAAAATATGAAGACATGGTAAGTATTATAAAAAGGACACGTTGCAAATTGCACTTTTATCAATGCCTATATGTATGACTAAATTATAACCTTAGTAGTCTCGTGTTGTTGTTTTAGTAAGAACTAATTTAAAAAAGAACTATTCTTTAATCAACTTTTACTGTCTCTGTCCACGCCTTTATGCTCAGACTATTATTCCCGACTCTCTTTGCATCGACATCTAATGTTTCTAAACAGCCGCAATCACATATACAGTCCAGAGATCACTGTTTCAAGTCAGAGCTCTGGTTACAAGTGTTAGCATCCGGAGTATGTGTTGGGAGGGGGAAGGGTTGTAAAATAATACATCACCGCATCCGGTATCCTAGCATTACTAGTTAAGTGTTAATATATATTTCATACTGTGCTTCATTTAACGTGGCATACCATATTTAGAAGTATATGATATCATTTCCAGCAATAACTACGGATGGATGAATCATACACTCGTAAAGTGATACCACAGAAACCTTACCTCAGCCCTAACTTACACACAACAAAACATTCAGGCCTAGTCCTGTACACAAGGCTTACAATCCACATAGTCTGATGCGTCTCTGATTTTTAGCTTACCTGGTCCAAAGGACCATGGTGAGCTTATGCCATACAACAGCGTCCGTCGTCCGTCCGTTGTCCGTCTGTCAACTTTTCCTTTAAAACGCTACTAGTCCTGAACGGCCAAGTAGATTTTGACTAAATTTGGTCTGGTGTATTCTTAGGCCAAGGGGACTCAATTTTGTATAAACGGTGGGTGTGGCCCCCCTGGGGCAGAGGGGCGGGGCCCAATAGGGGAAATAGAGGTAAAACCTTGAAAATCCTTCTTCTACCGTAGGGATTAAGGGATTTTATTCTAATTTAGTCTGGAGCATCCTCGGGCCAAGGGGACTCAATTTTGTATAAACGGTGGGTTTGGCCCCCTTGGGGCTGAGGGGCGGAGCCCAATAGGGGAAATTTGGCAAATTCTTTAAATTCCTTCTTCTTCTGTAGGAATGAAAGGATTTATTCCATATTTGGTTTGTAGCATCCTTGGGTGAAGGGAAACCAATTTTGTATAGACGGTGGGTGTGGCCCCCTGGGGGCTGAGGGGTGGGGCCCAATAGAGGAAATATAGCAAATTCTTCAATATCCTTCTTCTTCTGTAGGAATGAAAGGATTTGCTCCATATTTGGTCTGAAGCATCCTTGGGTGTAGGGTAACCAATTTTGTATAAACCGTGGTTCTGACCCGCCTGAGGGGTGGGGCCCAATAGGGAAAACAACAAATTATTCTTTAAATCCTTCTTCTTCTGTAGGAATGAAAGGATTTATTCCATATTTGGTTTGGAGCATCCATGGGTGAAGGGAAACCAATTTTGTATAAACGGTGGGTGTGGCCCCCTGGGGGCTGAGGGGTGGGGCCAAATAGGGGAAATATAGCAAATTCTTTAATATCCTTCTTCTTCTGTAGGAATGAAAGGATTTGCTCCATATTTGGTCTGAAGCATCCTTGGGTGTAGGGTAACTAATTTTGTATAAACCGTGGTTCTGACCCGCCTGAGGGGTGGGGCCCAATAGGGAAAACAACAAATTATTCTTTAAAATCCTTCTTCTTCTGTAGGAATGAAAGGATTTATTCCATATTTGGTTTGTAGCATCCATGGGTGAAGGGGAACCAATTTTGTATAAACGGTGGGTGTGGCCCCCTGGGGGCTGAGGGGTGGGGCCCAATAGGGGAAATATAGCAAATTCTATAATATCCTTCTTCTTCTGTAGGAATGAAAGGATTTGTTCCATATTTGGTCTGAAGCATCCTTGGGTGAAGGAGAACAAATTTTGTATAAACCGTGGTTCTGGCTTGCCAGGGGCATGAGGGGTGGGGCCCAATAGGGGAAATATAGCAAATTATTCTTTAAAATCCTTCTTCTTCTGTAGGAATGAAAGGATTTATTCCATATTTGGTTTGTAGCATACATGGGTGAAGGGGAACCAATTTTGTATAAACGGTGGGTGTGGCCCCCTGGGGGCTGAGGGGTGTGGCCCAATAGGGGAAATATAGCAAATTCTATAATATCCTTCATCTTCTGTAGGAATGAAAGGATTTGCTCCATATTTGGTCTGAAGCATCCTTGGGCAAAGGGGAACCAATTTTGTATAAACCGTGGGTCTGGCCCCCCAGGGACCTGAGGGGCGGGGCCCAATAGCGGAATCATAGCAAATCATTCTTTAAAATCCTTCTTCTTCTGTAGGAATGAAAGGATTTGGTCCTTATTTGGTGTGGAGCATCCTTGGGTAAAGGGGAACTAATTTTGTATAAATGGTGGGTGTGGCCCCCCTGGGACCTGAGGGGCGGGGCCCAATAGGGGAAATAGAAGTAAAACCTTTATAATCCTTCTTCTACCATATGGATTAAGGGATTTTATCCTAATTTAGTCTGGAGCATCCTTGGGCCAAGGGGACTCAATTTTGTATAAACGGTGGGTGTGGCCCCCTGGGGGCTGAGGGGTGGGGCCCAATAGGGGAAATATAGCAAATTCTATAATATCCTTCTTCTGTAGGAATGAAAGGATTTGGTCCTTATTTGGTGTGGAGCATCCTTGGGTAAAGGGGAACTAATTTTGTATAAATGGTGGGTGTGGCCCCCCTGGGACCTGAGGGGCGGGGCCCAATAGGGGAAATAGAAGTAAAACCTTTATAATCCTTCTTCTACCATATGGATTAAGGGATTTTATCCTAATTTAGTCTGGGGCATCCTTGGGCCAAGGGGACTCAATTTTGTATAAGCAGGGGGTGTAGTCTTCCAGGGGGCAGAAGGGTGGGGCCCAATAGGAGAAATAGAGGTAAAACCTTTAAAATGCTTCTTCGACCATCGGAATTAAGGGATTTTATCCATATTTAGTCTGGAGCATCCTTGGACCAAGGGGTCTCACTTTTGTATAATTGGTGGGTATGACCCCCCTAGGGGCATAGGGGTGGAGCTCTGTTTGAAGTTTGTTCTCGCTATATCTCAAGTACTGGATGGATCTTTCTGAAATTTCATATGTACTACCATGGAGTGCTATATCTTTACTTCATACCAATTATTTTAAACATATTCATGTGAGCCATACAGGCCCTCTGGGCCTCTTGGTTTTTTTTTCGCCTATCGGATCATTTGACTTATCCTGAATATGACGTTTTGTCGACTTTGAGATTGTTGTTGTCATTATTTTGTTTACTTAGCAACTATTCAAGGTACCGTGTCGCTAACATTCACTCCTATTTTCTTATCAACAAGATAAAACAGCGTTAATACCACATTCGAGTTGTGAAACTTTAATAAGATATAAAACAAAGAGGAATTAATGGCTATTTTCTTACATACCATATAGAGTTTGATGATTTATATAATGTCTCGCATGCCTTAACGAATCCATTTAAAATAGCGATATTCTTCTCAAGTTTTGGCACGCTTCTTCTGCTATTAGATATGTCAATTTAGCATTTTATCATTTTTATACGACCGTCAAATTTGACGGTAGTATTATGGTATGGCGTTGTCCGTTCGTCCGTCCGGCGTAAACTTTGTTTGTCCGGCAATCTCCTCCTACATTTTTCAACCGATCTATTTGAAACTTGGTATACATTATAATAATGATATGAAGTTGTGTCTCCCTTAAAAGAATTTTGATTCGACAATTTTTCCAAAAGTTATTGCCCTTTGTTCATTTCAGTATTTGAATTTTGTCCGGAGATCTCCTCCTACATTTTTCAACCGATCTCTTTGAAACTTGATATACATTATAATCATGATATGAAGCTGTGTCTCCCTTAAAAGAATTTTGATTCGACAATATTTTCAAAAGTTATTGCCCTTTGTTCATTTCAGTATTTGATTTTTTGTCCGAAGATTTTCTCCTACATTTTTTATAGCATATCAGCTAACCACTCTTAGAATGATGCAGATCTTATTTCAATATAAGAAAGTATATAACACTATATGGCATTCGACGGGCGTATTTTGTTCCGCCCCGCGGTACTCTTGTTGGTCTATGATGCCAATAAGAATGGCTAAATTGATGGATTGATTTATTGTACATTGATTACTGTAATCTAACGCGGAATATTCTTTAATTTATTGTAAATTCTCCTTAATGTGTTAAGAATGAAATATACGTTAAACATTATTTAGGTTGGTTTTAAATATGGTCTCTTTAAAGCCACATGCATGAACACATTATTTCTATATCAATCATGTCTTATTTTCATGGAACGCAACTATACTTTTCCTGTTTGCATCCCATGACTTGGCACAGTTAAATGAATGCATTATTAAAATGGTTACATGAAATAAATCTCTATTGTATTCACTTCATCTCAATCGTTATACGTACAAATCAAATTTTGAAGTATTTTTATTTGATTGATCACAATTATGTAGTAAGTTCTACCAACTTGACTAGTAACTCCATTGATAATTGATAATTCGCAGGGGGCAAAAATATGACAGGAACCCGTAATACACAGAACAATTTCAAGTGATCAGACATGTGACGCTATACATTTCCACGTTCAAGCGGTCCAAGCATCTGATGTTGTGACTGAACCATGCAGCAGTGTTCAAAGATATTTTCTTTCTATTTCCTAATAAACATTTTATTTCCTAGTGCCTTGACTGACAAAGCTTCGCATTCAGTATTCATATTGAAATTTTACTCAAGTGGGGTAGGCAATCGGTCAGGCCGGGAAAATACAAATCCTTAAAAACGATAGTCGTTTGTCCCTCCATAACGTTCAGTAATGAACTGTTTAGAATTATACCAACAACCGGTTTACCCCTTGTAGTGTAATGTGACCGGCTGGAATAATGTGCTGGATGCCTTTAGCATGATATTTCATTAAGGTTTCACTTTAAAGTCGGCATCAGATTAGCTCTGTCAGAAGGAAACACATTACTAAATAAAAGCAAAGATTCTTATATTATACACATTTTATTTTACACATATCTGTTTCTAACATTCTGTCATATTGATCTATGCATATCGTTGATAGATTCATGGATACGTCCGTCATCATCAACAGACCTGTACGCATATCAAATCTTCTATAAACCATCCGATACCCTTGTAAGATGAAATTCTTATTTAGTTGGATGTAGAGAGAAAACCGTCCTAACTTTCCTTCACCGTTATCATTCGTTGCTAAAGGCTTGACAAAGTGACTCCTACTCAAATAATTGCCAGCTAATGTTTTTATGAGTAGTAAAATTATGGATTATATTCCCAACTTCTCAACTCTTTATTCAATATAATTTCCCTAAAGTTATGTTTCATACCTACAAAATGTGTTGATTCTGTCCTTTTTTCTGAAAACGTTTTGACACATATTTCAACCCCTACATTAAAAAAGTCTTACAAACAAGTACCGATTTTGTAGATATTCATGTTGAAAGCAAATCTCGATGAAAGCAACCTTATTTTTGTCTGGTAGTTCATAATAACAGCATGTAAATGTTTTAAATGTAAATGTAAATTATACTGTATACATTTTAATATATTGAATAAAAAAGTGTAAGCACCTGATAATAGATTTGGAGTAAGCGTAACTATTTTAGATGATATTGCATCGCACACAGTGTTTCAGTTTTGTATTGAAAGCCGCTGGTACATTATATTATTCAATGGAATAGACATGTACATGTGCATGTATCCGTACGCAATATGGTATGGACCATACTTCTGAGATGAGTCCAAAGATTAGCGTGAGTGATTGGACACTTTAGAATAGAGTCAAAGGATAATAATGACTACATGTGTTGCGGTATATAGTGTTAAAGGGGATGTTAGCCAATTAAGGAATTTCCTTAACTTAAATAAAATTGCGTTTCATGAAGCTTCCTTAACTTAAATCCTTCCTTAAATTTAAGGAATCCCTTAAATATTTAAGGCCACATCAACCCAGACTTAAATCGCTAAGGAGCTCCTTAAGTCAACAAAGATGGCTGCCATGTATTCGAGCTTGATGAAGAATTTGACAAAGAACAGTTTAGGAGGTTGAAACCCAACTTTCCGACTCACGTTTCGGTCTATTTCACGTTGTTGACAAACCTATGTCCGTATATTCACCATTCTATGGTAGATAACTGTCTATTGAGCAACTCTATCGCATGTGGCGTTTAATTTTGTATGTTGACATGTTCGGGGTACCTATGCGAAGTCACGTACACCGCGAGTCGTTATGTGGCCAACATGTATAATTCATGTGCATAATAAGTAATATTGTGTTCCCGTCAGTTCATCGTGGTCTCTGAAGGAAAGGCAGTATCAATAAACGAAACATATGAAGCCTAAATAATCAACGGTTTCTAACTTTCTGTTGGACAAAATCGTCTGCTCTTCGGTCTTCATAAAACCCTTTCCCGGTACTAACGGAGTACTAAATACAATGCCACACCCATAAGGCAACATGGAGCGACAGATAAAAGTTACCTACGTGCATCATGGAGCGCCTTGGTTGTGTAGATTTGCTTCATTGTAATGATCAAAATTATTGAGAGAAAAAGAAGAACACACACACACCAAAAACGAACTAGTGAAAAAGCTGAACATGGCACAAGCAAATGCTTTTCTTTTATAATTATGAACCATTTATTTCTGTACTTTCAAAAAAGTTACAAATCTGGTTCTATTTTAGTATGAATTTGCTTTTTCAACAAAGGTCAATTATTTGTTTGTGTTAAATCTGGCATGCTAAGCATTTTAAAGCTCAACAGATTATTAACATTAATTTCACCAAATACTTATTTTCATAAATAAATTAAAAATTTATAACTACCAAAACTGCATATAGTTAATTACATCACAATTCATATATTTCCTGTCTTTGGTGTAATTGCTACATTGAACTTGAGGTAAATGGAAGTTATATTACCCAATGTTGAAGCATAAATTAATTGGTTAAACCAAATGTCAGGTGAAATTGGATGACAAGATTGATTAAAATGGGTTTTATGAATCAGAATATACAGGGATAATCGTGGAAGGTCATGGGACCAATTTGACTCAAACAAACTGAAATTGACTCCTCCATATTCCAATTTTCTTTTAATTTTACATAGAATGGCCCCTCTAAAGTTTGACTCTAAATATTGCTAAAAATGACCCATTGCTCTCAAATCCCAGGATTTCCCCTGATATATGGATTATAGAATAAAGATAAGCCACTGGACCTCCTGTATCAAACATTGTTATGAGACCAGAGTTAAATGCAATTTTTCTTTTTTCTCTCTTCTTCACTTTTGCAATGAACCCTATTTTTGGCAGATATGTTTAATCCAGTGTCAGTGTGTGCTCATTTATTTTTCCAAAAATGGGTAAAATCACAAAACACACAGCAAGTGAAAACATTGTTTGTGTTGGTTTAACACCTTTAACACCTGTCTAATGTTAGTTTTTACACAAATGTGTTGAGTGTATGGGGAAATTCCATTTGTTGTCTATCCATGAGAAGCAGGATTTCAGGATCAGTAAAAATAGGTTAAAAAGGGTTATTCATAACATTAATTAGCTGTATAATTTAAAGAATTATTCACTCTATGAAAGTATATACATACGTATGCTTTACTACAGTGAAGAGTTACAATTTGTTTCTTTTTCACTGTTAAATGTTCAACACATTTTTGGACTTAAACCAGTACAAAAACATAGAATAGATGTGCATTGGAAGGTTATATTATAATGAGAAACAACAATATGGGTCTTTGTCAATCACTGGTCTTATTTTAGGTTTTCCACTGAACTACATGTATATGCTAAAAAGAATATTGTTTGTTGTCGATGTACAAGATTTTTTTTAGTCCCGCCCATGCATTCTCCCTGCAGGACAACTCAAAACATATAAAGGTTACAGAATGAAAAAGTATAACAATACCTACAATAAGTTCAACCTTGCATGTGTAATCAAAATATGTAACAAATTTAGAATTTCAATACAGTAATAGTTGCATATACATGTAATGATATATGCATATGTACGTGTAAAATGTTCCTTAAATAGAATCGGTTGCATAGTGTGTTTGGTCGTATGAACACTAAAGTAATGTACTTTATCTGCTATTTCAATTTCACACCTAACCTCCTCCATCCCAGGTCTGTCCCTGCTACACATTAAATGTGTGTCAGAGTGTATATTACATAACAGCGACTGCCCTATAGTACTGTGGGGTTGGGGGTGGGCTGGACCTACACCACCACATTTGTAGTTGGCACTTCACCACATACAGGTATTTCTTTACTGGAAACAATTATATCACAAATTTGAAAAAAGTAAATAACCTACAGATCATTGGAATTGTAAAAACAAATATATATACAGGGATATTTTCATGTGAAGGGCTTTGTATAGAACATAGACAATACATTTGACAAATAAAACACATTTTCGACATTTATAGACCAAATTTAAAGAAAATTGGGCACGCATTAGTCCATTAGCCAAGTACCATCAGATGTAGTATATATACATGCACACAGTGTACATATACCAGCATATACATGTTATGTTGTACAGGAATATTGATTATATTCAAATTCAATTTGACATTTTTCCTACTTAATAACTTCATACATTTTTAATGCTTTTGTTCTGTTTTGGTTTGCCTCTCAACGGAAATGAAAAGCCCTGTCTGTAGAAGTCGTATTTCAATTGGTAAGATATCAAATAACAGTTTTGAGGTATATGTAGTTAGTGCTATACCAGTGATTACAGAACTATGACGTGTGTTCTGTAATAATATGTATAGCTACTTATACCATAGAGTTATTATTTAATAGTTTACCACTGGAAAGTTTTTAAATCCGAACACAAATTCATTTGGGGAATTCCATTAATATCTTGAAACTTTCTCTCCCCTTCCTCTATATAAAACAAAATACAATGCTTGCATCTGAGAAAGGAAAGTTCATCATAGTGCAGTAGCTTCCTTAGTCATCATTTGAAAAGGAAATCATCAAATGAAACTGATTTGACAAAAAAAATTCAACAGAATTACTTTGGTAAGCAATATTGACATATATGAATTGTGTTTTAAACAAATTAAGTCTGGTTGTCAAAAGTTTTTTTTCCATATTTGATGTAATGAGGGATTTTTTTCTCTTTTGGTTCAGAACCTGGTAGTCAAATATTTTTTGAAATATTCAAAAATGAACAATGAATTTCAAATTTTGAAATATTAATTAATTATTTGATGAAATATTGATTTATTTCTCATGTATATATTCAAAAGTATGAACTTTCCCCACTTTGGTTTAAAATTGAGGATTTAAAAACAGTGAATTTGCTAAACCATTTCCAACTGGTCAAAATTAAATATGCCAATCAGAAGTGTTGTTTTCCCTTGGATTTATATACACACCTTTCATATGTTTTTTTCTTTTTGCTTTAATTCTAATTTTAATTTAGCTTGGGCTCCATGTAAAGGACGTGATCAGTGACCAAAAACACATTTTACAGATATGCCTATATATCTTATATATATCTAGGCCTATTTATAGAACACAACTGATGGCTCGGTTTGTGCATAAGGGTTCGTTACAAATGTCTGAAATACACATATGCTATACTGATATGGGTCACAACAACCTGATCTCTTACTGAATGGCAATAAAAACCTAATGATTGTGAATTTTCCTGTTTGACCGTGTAAAAGAAACTACATGTATTTCATATGTAACGATACACATCGTGTAGCCAACAGCAGAATCATAAAAGAAAGATGTCTGACATATATTCTTTATAACATGTACTTACTAAACTAAACTGCTTATCATCAGTATAAAATATATTCTCGGGAAGTATCGACTATGGCGTCATAATGACTGATGACGTTATATGCAGGTTTTATCTGTGTGTGCTGGGTTTGGTATCGATATTTAGAAATGGGCCAGGAAATCGGCATTATGTCATAGAAATCGTTAAATTGAAAAAGAAAAGAAACGTTATCCGAGACCGTATATGTTTCTGTATTGAAATAGATTAAGTTTATTGGAAATTATTCTACATCCGATGGATCCAAAATGGCGGCTTCCATAAACGGAATTTGAGCACACTCGATTTCCCTAATTATGCCAGTGAAATGACTTCGTAGGTCTATGTGATTTCATGATAGATTTTGACTGGGGTTTATTTTACGTGTACGCGTACGTGTTACCTATGACGCTCACTTCGTGAGCCTGCTGTCGCTTCGCGGGCTCACGCAAGAGCGTTCGCTTTTAAAATTGGCTAACTTGAATACATATGTTTAATACACACACATGATTGACCAAATGCGTCATAGTATAGTCTTTATAGTCTAAGGGAAATCCCCGTCAAATTCCGTATCACAAAATGGGAAGGTATATGCTGAATTGGGATCTTGGAGAGCATGGATCATTGATTTACATGCATACGTAAGTATATGCACACTGTACTCGTGCGTCATGATATTTTCGGAGGGATTATTAAAAGTATACATACTGTATCCTTAGGTCATTTTAAATTAATTGGAATTAAACAAACTGTACACCACACTATTCCCGTTCGTTATTTAACATTCATAAAAAAGTATACACCGCACTGTTTCCGTACGTCTGTTTTTATTTACAGGAATTATAAAAAGTCTGAAATTGCTGATGCATTTGCAAAAAACATATCTAAAAACTCATCCCATTTAAATCACTCCGTAAAGTTTCAATCTTTAAAGAAAAGAAAAAAGAAAAGATACGGCTAAATTTTAAATCATCAAACAAAGAAAGTTACAATGAACCATTTACCCTACCAGAACCATTTGATTCGCTTGGACATTCACAAGACTCTGCTTCAAGTCCAGATTATATTCCAGATCAATTTCTCAAACAGGTACCGGACTCGTCACTAAGATGCCTTTTTAACATATTCAACCAAGTTTACGCTTCTGGAAAATTCCAGATTCTTTGAAGAACATTATACCTATCCCGAAACCGAAAAAGGATGCTACTTATCCAAAAGCTATCGTTCTATTTCCTGACTAGTTGATTAACACTATACACGTTTGGTTTCTTGAGGCCAACGATATAATATCCCCTCTTCAAGTGGTTTTAGAAACAGAAGGGGGGAAAATGACCATCTAATCAGACTCGAGACATTCATACGCGAGGCTTTCCCCAAGAATGAATATCTTGTTGCTGTGTTCTTTGATCTTGAGAAGGCATATATGATAGTACATGGCAGTATGGCATCATAAAAGATCTTCACGACCTAATTGTACGTGGAAATCTCCCCAATTTTATATCTAACTACCTATCTGATAGTCACTTCAAAGTCCGTGTTGGTTCAACGTTTTTTTTTCTGAATCCTATCAGTCACCCTGTTTGGTCTTAAAATTAATGATATATTTAAATGTCTTGGTCAGTAAACAGAAGAGTCGTTATTAGGGGATGACTTCTTGGTCTGTTACAGCTCTAAGAGCATGCACACGATAGAACAACAACTTTAACAGAGTTTTAAAAAATTACGAATTTTGGCAAACGAAAACGGCTTCAAATTCTCTAAATCACTTTTCAAATAACAAACTGTACCCGTACGTCATATTGTATTTATAGAAATTACAAAAAGTGTTCACTATACTGTTCCCTTACGACATTTTATAGTTATAGGAATTACAAAAAGTGTTCACTATACTGTTCCCGTACGTCATTTTTCATTTATAAGAATTACAAAAAGTGTTCACTATACTGTTCCCGTACGTCATTTTTCATTTATAGTAATTACAAAAAGTGTTCACTATACTGTACCCGTACGTCATTTTTCATTTATAGGAGTTACAAAAAGTGTTTATTTTACTGTTCCCGTACGTCATTTTTCATTTATAGGAATTACAAAAAGTGTTCACTATACTGTTCCCGTACGTCATTTTTCATTTATAGGAGTTACAAAAAGTGTTTATTTTACTGTTCCCGTACGTCATTTTTCATTTATAGAAATAATAAAAAGTGTTCACTATACTGTCCCCGTCCGTCATTTTTCATTTTTAGGAATTACAAACAGTGTTCACTATACTGTTCCCTTACGTCATTTTAAATTTGAAGTAATTACAAAAAGTGTTCACTATACTGATCCCGTACGTCATTTTAAATTTATAGTAATTAAAAAAAGTGTTCACTATGCTGTTCCCGTACGTCATGTTTCATTTATAGAAATAATAAAAAGTGTTCACTATACTGTCCCCGTACGTCATTTTTCATTTATAGGAATTACATAAAGTGTTCAATATACTGTTCCCTTACGTCATTTTAAATTTGTAGTAATTACAAAAAGTGTTCATTATACTGTTCCCGTACTTCATTTTTAATTTATTGTAATTTAAAAAAGTGTTCACTATACTGTTCCCGTACGTCATTTTTCATTTATAGAAATAATAAAAAAATGTTCACTATACTGTCCCCGTACGTCATTTTTCATTTTTAGGAATTACAAAAAGTGTTCACTATACTGTTCCCTTACGTCATTTTAAATTTGTAGTAATTACAAAAAGTGTTCACTATACTGATCCCGTACGTCATTTTAAATTTATAGTAATTTAAAAAAGTGTTCACTATGCTGTTCCCGTACGTCATTTTTCATTTATAGAAATAATAAAAAGTGTTCACTATACTGTCCCCGTACGTCATTTTTCATTTTTAACTGTTCCCGTACGTCATTTTTCATTTATAGAAATAATAAAAAAATGTTCACTATACTGTCCCCGTACGTCATTTTTGATTTATAGGAATTACAAAAAGTGTTCAATATACTGTTCCCTTACGTCATTTTAAATTTGCAGTAATTACAAAAAGTGTTCACTATACTGTCCACTTACTTCAATTTAAATTTGCAGTAATTACAAAAAGTGTTCACTATACTGTCCCCTTACTTCCATTTAAATTTGTAGTAATTACAAAAAGTGTTCACTATACTGTCGCCGTACGTCATTTTTCATTTTTAACTGTTCCCGTACGTCATTTTTCATTTATAGAAATAATAAAAAAATGTTCACTATACTGGCCCCGTACGTCATTTTTCATTTTTAGGAATTACAAAAAGTGTTCACTATACTGTTCCCGTACGTCATTTTTCATTTATAGAAATAATAAAAAAATGTTCACTATACTGGCCCCGTACGTCATTTTTCATTTTTAGGAATTACAAAAAGTGTTCACTATACTGTTCCCTTACGTCATTTTAAATTTGTGGTAATTACAAAAAGTGTTCACTATCCTGTTCCCGTACGTCATTTTAAATTTATAGTAATTTAAAAAAGTGGTCACTATGCTGTTCCCGTACGTCATTTTTCATTTATAGAAATAATAAAAAAATGTTCACTATACTGTCCCCGTACGTCATTTTTGATTTATAGGAATTACAAAAAGTGTTCAATATACTGTTCCCTTACGTCATTTTAAATTTGCAGTAATTACAAAAAGTGTTCACTATACTGATCCCGTACGTCATTTTAAATTTATAGTAATTATAAAAAGTGTTCACTATACTGTTCCCGTACGTCATTTTTCATTTATAGAAACAATAAAAAAGTGTTCACTATACTGTCCCCGTACGTCATTTTTCATCTTTAGGAATTACAAAAAGAGTTCACTATACTGTTCATCTACGTCATTTTAAATTTGTAGTAATTACAAAAAGTGTTCACTAACTGTCCCCGTACGTCGTTTTAAATTTATAGTAGTTAAAAAAGCTGTTCACTATACTGTTCCCGTACGTCATTTTTCATTTATAGGAATTACAAAAAGTGTTCACTATACTGTTCCCTTATGTCATTTTAGATTTGTAGTAATTACAAAAAGTGTTCACTATACTGTTCCCGTACGTCATTTTTCATTTATAAGAATTACAAAAAGTGTTCACTATACTGTCCCCGTACGTCATTTTTCATTTATAGGAATTACAAAAAGTGTTCACTATACTGTTCCCTTATGTCATTTTAAATTTGTAGTAATTCCAAAAAGTGTTCACTATACTGTTCCCGTACGTCATTTTACATTTATAGGAATTAAAAAAAGTGTTCACTATACTGTTCCCGTACGTCATTTTTCATTTATAGAAATAATAAAAAGTGTTCACTATACTGTTCCCGTACGCCATTTTAAAAAATTGTAGTAATTACAAAAAGGGTTCACTATAGTGTTCCCTTACGTCATTTTACATTGATAGGAATTACAAAAAGTGTTCACTATACTGTTCCCGTACGCCATTTTTCATTTTTCATTTTTAGGAATTACAAAAAGTGTTCACTACACTGTTCCGTATGTCATTTTTCATTTTTAAGGAATTACAAAAAGGGTTCACTATACTGTTCCTGTACGCCCCCCCCCCCATTTTTCATTTATAGGAATAATAAAATATGTTCACTATACTGTTCCCGTACGTCATTTTTCATTGATAGTAATTAAAAAAAGTAATCACTATACTGTTCCCGTACGTCATTTTTCATTTATAGAAATAATAAAAAGTGTTCACTATACTGTCCCTGTACGTCATTTTTCATTCTTAGGAATTACAAAAAGTGTTTACTATACTGTTCCCGTACGTCATTTTTCATTTATAGAAATAATAAAATGTGCTCACTATACTGTCCCCGTACGTCATTTTTCATTTATAGGATTTACAAAAAGTGTTCACTATACTGTTCTCTTACGTCATTTTAAAAAAATGTAGTAATTACAAAAAGTGTTCACTATACTGTTCCCGTACGTCATTTTTTCATTTTTAGGAATTACAAAAAGTGTTCACTATACTGTTCCCGTACGAATTTTTATATTTATAGGAATTACAAAAAGGGTTCACTATACTGTTCCCGTACGTCATTTTACATTGATAGGAATTACAAAAAGTGTTCACTATACTGTTCCCGTACGCCATTTTTCATTTTTCATTTTTAGGAATTACAAAAAGTGTTCACTACACTGTTCCCGTATGTCATTTTTCATTTTTAGGAATTACAAAAAGGGTTCACTATACTGTTCCTGTACGCCCCCCCCCCATTTTTCATTTATAGGAATAATAAAATATGTTCACTATACTGTTCCCGTACGTCATTTTTCATTTACAGGAATAATAAAAGTGTTCACTATACTGTTCCCGTACGTCATTTTACATTTATTGGAATTACAAAAAGAGTTCACTATACTGTTCCCGTACGTCATTTTTCATTTATAGAAATAACAAAAGGTGTTCACTATACTGTCCCCGTACGTCATTTTTCATTTATAGCAATTACAAAAAGTGATTATACTGTCCCCGTACGTCATTTTACATTTATAGGAATTACAAAAAGTGTTCACTATACTGTTCCCGTACGTCATTTTTCATTGATAGAAATAATAAAAAGTGTTCACTATACTGTCCCCGTACGTCATTTTTTCAGTTTTAGGAATTACAAAAAGTGTTCACTATACTGTTCCCGTACGAATTTTTATCTTTATTCATTTACAAAAAGGGTTCACTATATTGTTCCCTTACGTCATTTTACATTTTTAGGAATTACAAAAAGTGTTAACTATACTGTTCCCGTACGTGATTTTTCATATTTAGGAATTACAAAAAGTGTTCACTATACTGTCCCGTACGTCATTTTTCATTTTTAGGAATTACAAAAAAGTGTTCATTATACTGTTCCCGTACGTCATTTTTCATTTATAGTAATTACAAAAAGTGTTCATTATACTGTTCCCGTACGTCATTTGTCATTTATAGGAATAATAAAAGTGTTCACTATACTGTTCCCGTACGTCATTTTACATTTTTAGGAATTACAAAAAGGGTTCACTATACTGTCCCCGATACTGTCCCTGTACGTCATTTTTCATTGATAGAAATAATAAAAGGTGTTCACTATACTGTCCCGTACGTCAGTTTTCATTTTTAGGAATTACAAAAAGTGTTAACTATACTGTTCCCGTACGAATTTTTATCTTTATTCATTTACAAAAAGGGTTCACTATACTGTCCCCGATACTGTCCCTGTACGTCATTTTTCATTGATAGAAATAATAAAAGGTGTTCACTATACTGTCCCCGATACTGTCCCTGTACGTCATTTTTCATTGATAGAAATAATAAAAAGTGTTCACTATACTGTCCCCGTACGTCATTTTTCATTTTTAGGAATTACAAAAAGGGTTCACTATATTGTTCCCTTACGTCATTTTACATTTTTAGGAATTACAAAAAGTGTTAACTATACTGTTCCCGTACGTGATTTTTCATATTTAGGAATTACAAAAAGTGTTCATTATACTGTTCCCGTACGTCATTTTTAATTTTTAGGAATTATAAAAAGTGTTTACTATACTGTTCCCGTTCGTCATTTTACATTCACAGAAATCATATAAAATGTGCTCTTCATTGAATAAGGTTTCCAGACGCCACTTATATACATACACAGAAATCATAAACAGCTAATCACGCCTTATTCTTTATAATTTAAAACACATCAGACCCGTTAGTTATTACATATACTGTGTGAATAATCTAACATGATACACCGAATTGTCAGTTGTGACGCACACGATGTCCTAGACAGTGACTCTACAATGGCGTCCTCCTGAGCGGTGATGAAGGAGGAAGGAAATTTCATCTACTGGGAAGCCAAGGTGACTCGCCATTTTTGTTTTTATAGTATTTTCTGTTGATTGACACCTGATTTATGCAGATTCTAACAAAATAACTGTTCTCTTCATTCTCAAATCAATACTATGAATACAAGTTTGGTGTCAATTGAGTTCACCAGTGATACTGTAATTAGTTAGCCGAGTTAGTACCAAGTGCAGTATTTAATACTGTGAGGTTGAGGAATCAATTAACAAAATGATTTACATGTTAAATATTAATGGGAATATATATCTTAGAATCCAGCCTTTCAACTTTATTTTCCTTGATTCAACTTATGACTCATTTCTCAATGCATATACATCGTTTTTGTCTGTTAATCTAAGCATTCTCATAAGTAAACGACTTGGTTGTTACTGATACTCTCTGTGTCAACAATATTGAAGCAAGCCATGAAACAACTATCATAGTATATATAGATATATATAGAATCCTTAGAAGTAATTAACCAAAAACAAATGGCTTGGTCATGACTGGTGAAAAAATAAACACAATTTTTGCCAGACGTTGTTGACAAGATAACAAATACATAAACAAACTGAAAAACAACAAACAGGTGGAGTTAACAATAGTTCAACACATACACGTATGTATGGTGTCAACAGTGTAGCTATACAGTGTAACAACAACCTCATTGCTCGCCAATGTTAAAATTACAACGACACAGCGCACAGCGATATACATTACAGGGCAAAACAGCTATGTTGGCCTAAAATATGAGAACAATTAGGAAACAACGACCATGTTTACACAGGGTGTAATGGAAAAGAAAAGTAATAAAGCAAGTCATTGCTAGCAAGCACTTATTTAGTGTAATACGGAGTGTTGTAAATATTGAAACACAACCAATGGGCTCATAAAAGATCACAATACTGCACACATATATACAAGATATTAGTGTCACATCGCATTAAACGCCGTATAGAGTGTAGAGTAACACGCTACTACTACCCGAACCTTGTAAGGTAAACATATTACACACACACCCTCACCTCCCTCCTACCACTCACCTTCCCCAACACACACGTGATTGCATCTACACAGTTTAGCAATATATACACAGTGCAAACATGAATAACACTGCACCATATAACACCCGATGCCACTTTGCAACGAGTGTAAAAGTCGGGACTTTTGAGAAATTTCTTACCCTTGTGGTCAAATAAGGAATTCCTATTACGTACCAGCTACTCAGCCATGGCGGTGCATTCTTCAGCGAAGCTGTACATTTTTTAAACTGATAATCACTAGGTACTTCACAACAAACATTCCATATGTTGTTTCTGTTCATGAAATCTACATCGAAATGAATTTGTTTATGCTACTCGTACTTTTCATTTGACTTGAAAGTTACTTGTGTAAACCAGAATATTGGTGATGTTAGAATCGGTTATTGGTAAAATATCAGTGTACAATATTCCTTTTACATTATGCTTCATGGGGACTAACTGTTTAAATATTTAGGGGATCTGTAAGGGTGCAAGTTTAATCCGAAATGGACGCATACAACCGTCTGGACAACTCAAAGAGGTTGCATAAATATCTCATGGAGTTATTGTTACAACCATGACATCGGGTAAGACATCATAATGTCTACTCTGAATCAGACACTCAATCCCAACTCAACTCTTCTAATAAGGTCTCTTTATTAGCTTGATTTCACTGGAGAATAATAATCGTCTAAGAGACACGTATTCTTGTCCTAAAACTAGAATGGCCCTAACACTAAGGTATCGCATAACTACACAGATATAACACCATCAGGAATTAGTTGTATTTTTCATGCTAATGTACACATTTACGATAAATAATGTCACAAATAAACATATAAAAAGTCCTAAATTTACAGCTATTTCTCTTCTTTCTCACTACCATATTCTTTTGCACGGATACAGACGTCATTGTTTTTGGCTGACATTGGTTCCTAAGGAGCTCCCTACTCTCTTGTTGAAATTCGTGCGTTCCTCACTCTATTTGAATGACCTACATCACGACATGTAAATGAAACTCTTATTGACCTCCATCTATTCCAATACACAACAATATACGATAAAATTACCTATAAGTCTACTTTGTCTACTTATTTAGATTTCAATCGGATGTCATAGACTGCCGTTACTACATTATATAAAAGTATATATTCAATGCGATGTAAATACCATTTTACATATAAATAATTGTATCGATTGTAGGTTTCACATTTTTAATGGTATCTTGCCAATTTGATGATTTAACATTGCCAAAGGTTGCATCTAGGAAATGACTAGCTTGTTGGGGTACATCTTAAATATATTTTTCTGTGGCTGTTTGTCCAAATCCTTCAATATTATCCCCCTTTTTAAACGGGCAATATTTTTTCATTCTTAAGTCACCCGAAAGATGGAATATCTGAGATTAACCTAAAAAAGCAGGCGGCCAAATAGCATTGTGCATTTGAGAAATAAATATCAATTAACATAATTCAGGGGAATTAACTCCTACATTATTAAAATGATTTCACACTTTCATACGTACATGTGTGTGTACCTGTAACGTCTAGTCAGAGGTCACATTCCGATGTTCCGTCCTAAAAAAGCTACTTTCTATAGGCATGATCTAAACTGTAGCCTACTACGTAATACACGATATAACTTAAATGCTGACACTATTTGAAAGACGACACATTTGACATGTTCAACAGAGCTAAACGAAATAACAATACAGACAGTGGTCGTAATACAAAAAGTGTGATCGTGTAGAATAAAAGGTTCTTCAGGTGACTGTTCCGATGTAATCGCACAACAGAAACGTATCTGCTTGATTATTGTTTCAATAAAGGTAATTCGTGGGGTTTCAGATTCAGCCAAAAAAATGTTCAATTACGAAAATGATTTTTGAGTATGGTTTGTACGAAACAACTATTGACTATCATGATTAGGAGACATAAATACATTTACTATTAGCACTGCTACATGTAATAATACCATTTCGGAAAAACGACATTGATATTGATGTGTTTTGTAGAATCTGGTTCTTTCGAAGGAAAGTTATCTACTCCGGATTAGAGATGGGATGATGATTCAATCTATCTGGTTTTTGATTTTTAAATTTAATTTCGAATTTTTAAGCTCTTTTTCGGAATCTATTGTAAAAGGTGGTGTGCATACTGATGCATACATTAATACTTAAAAGTAAAGTAAACTGTTTTAAGATTCTTATGATCTGTCGGTCTTACCATGACCAGCTACATTATGACTTCAGTACAATAGCGGAGGTAGTGTTGTTTTCGATATTGTAGTCTTACATAAAGTAGTTTTTGTTCAGTCTGATGCCTTTGCATGCTCGCAAAGTGGGCAAAGGAGAACACAGGTTATTTTTCTTGAAAATAAAATTGTATTCAAATAATAACTTATAGAGGACTTATATAGGCATAGCTTGTTGTCCAATCCTTTTGATTTTTCAATAACATTTACTGAAATGAAAAATTGATTTTCCTAACGTTGCTCAATGTCGTCTGGCAGGGATTTCTCTTTAATAAAAAGTAAACCCTCATGATTATGTTAAGAATATCATATCTGTTGAAATATTACTTTGTTTTCGAATTATCTTTTTTTGTGTGACAAGTAACTATGGTTAAAAAGATGGTCGGTAAATGTCACATGTATATAAAATATTTCTATGCCAACCAAGTTATATTTTCAAAGCATACCAATACAGTATTACCTGTCTAAAACGGCCCCTGTCTGATCCGGATGCCCCTCTTAACCTGTTGTGAGATGTGGTCCCGGCATATTTCTAATATAATCATAGCATTTCAACACTGTATAAACCGAACCCTGTCCATTCCGAAAACCGGCGTTGTTCCACAAAAGTTTGCATCGTAATCCATGTAAAAACAACCTGCTCATCCCGGTCCTGATATTTCACTCAGCCGGCTACAATCTAATGCATACACATTCTTAACAATTGAAGGCTATCCAATGTTGGGTCGCCCTTCATGTGTATTATAAACTGTATATTTTGTAAATAATTAGACGTTGCAATTTATTCGTTTCTCTGTTGTTTATGTTGACACATTTGTATATAGATCGTATGCACAACACTACATTTTTGTATTTTCAAAAAATGACATGCCGACCCTGTATAAACCGGACACCTGTGTAAACCGGACACCTGTGTAAACCGGACACCTGTGTAAACCGGACATATAGTTTGGTCCCGGTGACATCCGGTTCAGACAGGTTATAATTTATTCCGCTTTTAACCACACTTCCTTATCTAACTAATGGATTGGGAGACTTAAAGGAATGAATTGTCAAAATGGTAAAAAATAGAGTTATAATATGATGAATCTCTTGCATGATTCTCTTTATTCTAATCATACGAACTGATCAGGCTTAAAACTAACTGTTATTTAATTTATTACAATTATGTAGCAAGATCTATCAACTTGATTAGTAATTCTGTTAATCATCATTAACGACGAGGGGCCGTAGATATGACAGGAATCCGGAGTATACAGAAAAATATCTCAAGTGGTCAGGCAAGTGACCCAATAAATTTCCACATTTGATCACGGTATGGAACCCTATATTAGTGAGAGGTGAGTACACTGTCCATTGCGCCAGCCGACCACCCATCTAATGTGCATGTGCTGACTGTCTGACTGGATCATGCGTTTAAAGGTATGACTTGGTCATAGATGAAGTGGTAAAGTTGAGTTAAGATACTTAGGGATATCATTCCATCATTGTCCTGGAGACAAAATGGTGAATAGTTTAATTATCCTGATATTATGTATATTCCATTAATGTCGATCATGGTTTTAACCAACAAAAATGTTATATCGAGTATGAATTTCTAAAATATATATCAAAATCGAGGCCTGTATTATCCCTGTGTTCTTCATGCGAATTGAAGATATTCAGGGTAGATACTAATGAAAGACGTATTTTCCTTTCACAAATATTCATACACACGTTTCTTAAACAGTATGACCCAAAGCCAAAAACTCTGCATATGGGTATACATGAATGCAAAGTGTATTTAAGACTTAAAAGGCAGCACATATAATGAAATCAACAGAGCTGAACTACTATGTCGACTGTACCTGTGATACAGGTGATTGTTCAAAACGATATGTCTATTCAGGTGACTATCGACAGGAAATATGCTATCAGTTAGTTACCAGCTTTGACTATTTCTCAAATAAAAGTAATCCGATATTTTTTAAACTTAAAAACTAAACTTGTGCAATTATTGTTTTAGTATTATCTGTATGATACATGTTTTAAAGATTATCATACGAAAACATGGGTATATTAACTATTTACATGTATGCTACTCAACATTGAAAAGATTTTTTTGAAACGACCTATTAACAAAGCTGTTGTTATGTAACACAATTTTGTTTGAGAAACCCAAAAGAGAAAAAAAAGTATAAAGGTGAAACCCCCACAGAATCGACGGCTTTCGTCTGTGTCCACTGCTAAGGAGGCAATGAAAAAACCCCGATTGATTTGCCATCCCCATCGCAACATGTGGGACCTTTTTATTTGTCCTATTACCTAACAAGCATTTTGTTCCTAGTTTCTAGACTGCCTAAGCTTCTTATTTAATATTTGTGTTTAACGTTGGCTCGAATTGGGAAGGCAATCGCTCAGGCCGGGACATACCAAACCCTTAACATTGAAAAAAAAGTTTTGAAACCAACTATAAACAAAGCTGTTGTCATCTAAACAACGTTTTGACATATAATTACATCCACTACATTAAACTAGTCTTACAAACACGAACCGAGTTTGTGTATATTCCTGATTAAAGCAAATCTTGACGAAAAAACTTATATATGTGTGTTTTTTCATAATACAGCTGTAACAACATTTACATGCTTTCACTGTAAATTGAGACACGTGTTTTTAGATAGGTTAGCTTGACTACATATACTTTTTACACACCGACGATCGACCAAACTCAACGTGGTATTTTGTTTATGATTGAAGCTAGCGATATGTTTGTATAGGGGAATCCCCGTTAAAATCCATATCACAAGGAAAGAAGGTATAGGCTGAATTGGGGTATTCAAGTGTATTGTCCACATTGATGTACATGTATATGGAAGCATGCACAAACAAAAGAAATAAAGAAAGAAAAAACGGAAATCAAAATGACGACGGAACCCAACTGATTCCGGACATAAGAAAAATCATGATACACAATAATATTAATTCGAAGTTTTTATATACCGCTTTATCTTAACTTTTGTCGTCTCCAAGTGGTTTACAACTAATTATCTTTGGTAATAGTTGTACATACATGGGTATCAAGTGCGCAAGTATAGGTAACACTATGCCAATCAATTATAATATAAACTGTTGTATCATCAACCAGTGTTCACCACTTTACCCGTACGTCATTTCATATTTACATAAATCATAAAAAAGTGCAAACCAGGCTGTACTTTACTTGAACGTCAACATCCATTTACAGGAATCCTACAATAAACACACAATACTGTACCCTTACGTCATTTTATGTTTACAGGAACCATACAAAGAGTAACTCACATTGTATCCTTAAGCGATTTTTCATTTGCAAGAATTATAGAACGTGTTACACCTACTGTACCCTTAAGTCATTTTACATTCACAAACAATATACAATGGGTACGCTACACTGTATTCGTATATCATTTTTCATTTACAAGTATCATACAAAGTGTACACCACATTGTACTCGAACGCCGTTTAGCACTCGCAAGAACCGTTCAAAGTATACACAATACTGTACCCTAAGGTTATTTAACATTTTCAGGAATCATACAAAGTTTACATTTAATAAGGTATTTGTTTGTCATTATACGCAGACAGAAATTGTTTACAGATCAGCACCCCAGTAAGTTATTCACGTTCGTATGTATCTTATACAATATTACACAACATTGTATCCGTAAAGCCAGTATACTTACACACATAGCCTGAGCTGGGAAAAAACCACGTTTTATGTATATTTGATTTGAATTCATATCGGACCCATTAGTTATTATAAATACAGTGTTACTTATCTAACAGAGAACACCAACTTGTTTGTTATGACGCACACGATGTCCTAAACAGTGACTCTACAATAGCGACCCTCTGGACGGTGTTCAAGAAGGAAGGAAATGTCATCTACTTTAAAGCCAAGGTAACTCGCCATTTTTGTTAAATAGTTTCTGTTGCTTGATACATGCATATTCTAAAATGATAACTGTTTTTCATGTTCTACAAAGACAGTTTCGTTATCAGTATTGCTGACCAGTGTTATTGTGTATATTTAGCTGTGTTATAAAACAGTGCATTATTTCATACTGTGAGGTAATTAGTAAACAAAATGATTTACATGTAAATTAATAATAGGATTTTGTTCTCTACAAAGCTTTCTTTTAAAATTATTTTCATAAATTAAACTTAAGATCAACTTCTCAATGAATGTATATCGTTGTCTATTGAACTATTGAATTAAGTTTTTCTATAAGATAAACTTCCTGGTTGTTACTGAAACTCTTTGTTTCAACAACGATATTGAAGCGAGAGGTGAAGTAAGCTATGAAACAAATATCATAGTGCCTAGAATAGTACATAACATTATTAGATATTGAACAAAACAACTGTAGTAAACAATGGTTTGACACAAACAGTGTAATGACTGGTGACACAATAAATAAGTTCTATTGCCAGAAAAAGTAACAAGATAATAATAAATACAGGCTAAGTTAGTTGTGAAAACATTCAGAAAATGACAACTTATTTTGTAAGCTTTCGAAAACGTTTGTTTTCTTTATCAGGCAAAAAGTGTAAATGACTGGTGACTTTAATCTAAACCGCTGAAATCAACTCAGTAAGCCGCAGTATGCCGTATCAGAAAACAAAAAGACATTTTTCCTAATAGCACTTTAATACTAAAGGCAGTCAAAGGGACATGTGCTAATACTATACAGTATATACATGTACATTCGTACTGCCTTACACTTTAAAAACATGTAACTAACATTCTGTCACATCTATCTATAATATCGTAAATAGATGCATTGATGCCTCCGTAATCATCAAACGAACAGTACAGATATCAGAACTTCTATAGAACAATCTGAGTCCTTGTCGGATGAAAGTCTGTATAGTTTGATGTTGAGAAGCCGCCTAAACTTTTATGTAGCTGTATTATTCGTTTTCTGAGGCTTTGAAAAGTGACGCCTACTCAAATAATTGCCAACTAATGCTTTTATGAGTAGAAAAATAATGGCTTAAATTCCAAACTTCTACTGAAGATTTTTATTCAATTTAATTTTCCTAGTGTTATGTTTCATACCCACTTTATGTGTTGATTTTCCTCCTTTATTCTGACACTTTTTTGACACATAATTACACCCACTACATTAAACTAGTCTTACAAACACGTACCGGTTTTGGGTATATTCATGTTTAAAGCGAGTTTTGACAAAACACAACTTGTATATGTCTGGCATTTCATAATAACAGCATTTAAATGCTTTAACTGTTAACTGATACAAGCTATTTTAGACAGCTTAGCTTGAGTATATGCACTTCATACACTCACACGATCGACCAAACTCAACGTGGTATTTTAAATATAATTGAAGATACTGGTCTGTTCGCATAGGTGAATTCCCGTCGAATTCCATATCAAGAAGTGGGAAGGTCTAGGCTGAATTGGGGTAATGGAGAGTATTACTCACATTGATGTACATGTATAATTATGTAAGTATGCATTGTTTTTAGATAGAAAACTACATCTCACAGCGTAAACACAAGAGACAAAAAAAATTAAAAAAAAATGACGACGGAACCAAACAGAATCCTGTCATATAAGATAAATCATAATAAACAATAGTATTATACTTATAAGTTATTTTACATTCCCAGGAATTATACAAAGTGTACACCACACAGCATCTGCACGTCATTTTTACATTTCCAGGAATAATACAAAGTGTACACCACACAGCATCCGTACGTCATTTTTACATTTCCATGAATTATACAAAGAGTACACCACACAGCATCCGTTCGTCATTTTTACATTCCCAGGAATTATACAAAGTGTACACCACACAGCATCTGCACGTCATTTTTACATTTCCAGGAATTATACAAAGTGTACACCACACGGCATCCGTACGTCATTTTTACATTTCCATGAATTATACAAAGAGTACACCACACAGCATCCGTACGTCATTTTTACATTCCCAGGAATTATACAAAGTGTATACCAAGCTGTACTCCAACGTCATCACATATTAACGCCAATTTGCGTTTGCAGGAAAAATACAAAGAGTACACCACATTGTACCCTTAGGTCACTTTACATTCTCAAGAGATATACGTTGTGAACACCGCACTGTACTAATACGTTATTTTACATTAACAAGAATGATACAAAGTGTACACCACTTTGTTCCCGTACGCCATATAACACTCATAAGAACCGCTCAAAGTATATACCGTACTGTACCATTAGGTCATTTTACATTTTGAGGAATCATAGTTTACATTGAATAAGGTACGTCATTATACAAACACAGATATAATATGAAACTGTATATAAGCTTTATACCCGTATGTTATTATACATACACAGAAATCGTATACAGATCAACACGCCATATTCTATACGTTATGTACGTTATTGTACGTACATTATGTATCCTATACAAGAGTACACAACAGTCTAGCCATACAGCTATTATACGTACACAGATAGCCTACACTGAAAAACACGTTATATTTGTATGTGATTTAAATCAATATCGGACGCGTTAGCTACTATATATATAGTGTTACAGGGTACAGGGTACACCGACTTGTCAGCTGTGACGCACACCATGTCCTAGACAGTGACTCTACAATGGCGTCCTCCTGAACGGTGTTCAAGAAGGAAGGAAAATTCAACTACTGAAAAGCCAGGGTAACTCGCCATTTTTGTTTAGTATTTTCTGTTGCTTGACACTTGATACATGCATAATCTAAAATGATAACTGTTTTTCATGTTCTTTAAACCAATACTACAAAACCACTTTCGTTATCAGTATTGTTGACAAGTGATAGTGTGTTTATTTAGCTGTGTTATAACCCAGCCCACTATTTAACACTGTGAGGTAATAAATACATTATTAATTATTAATGGGATTATATACTCTACAAAGCAATGTTTTATGTTATTTTCATAAATGCAACTTAAATTCCAGTTCTCAATGCATTTACATCGTTGTCTCTTGATTTAGGTATTTCTATAAGATAAACTTCCTGGTTGCGACTGATACTCCTTGTGTCAGCAATAATATTGAAGCAGGAGGTGAAGTAAGTCAGGACACAACTATCATAGTATATTTAGGTGAGAAATAGAATAATAAACAACATCATTGGATGTATTGAACCAAACACGTGAGTAAACAATGACATGACACAAATAGTGTAATAGCGGGTGACACAATAAACAAGTTCTATTAATAGAAACGTGTTTATATTATTAAGGCATTTATGACGTATTATAAAAACCTGTAAAACACATAATGACTTTATATATGGTGATATAAAGATCAAATAGCATGTATGTACAGTCCGCACAAAACATAATATTCTTGTCTTTTATCACATTATGCTAATTTTTCTATCCTCATAGTTGAGAAAGATACCATACCAGGGCCCGTAGTCATGAAACCAGTCTGCTGCACAAACTAAGATACATTTTGATAAAAAGGAAAAAGTCCTTAATCAACATTTGCCTCGGTCTTAAAGATATCTTCCTGACGTGGTTTACAACGGTTGAAATAGCATATATTGAGATACTCAGAAAACTGCCTCATTTTTCTGCTTTTAAATAACAATTCGTTCTTAATAAACTGTTATATTTGTAGGAAAATCACATTGTTCTTATTTAATTGTTTCACAATACTACTTGTGAGTACTAAAACCGATGACAAAGGCCGAATTGTATCGGTACAAATGTACCGTGTACATGTCTAAGTGTACATCACACTATATCTCTATTTTTTTAGATGTACCCTACACCATTATACTTACATGTACAAATTGATCATTATACAGTATATCTCAGCTTTTTGTTTGCACTATAAATATTGTTTTCTTGCATCATTTTTCAGGCGCGGTAAATATCTATCATCGAAAACCAGATCGTACCTGTCAGCTATGAAGCACACAACATCCTAAGGATTGACTCTTTCATGGTGTCCTTCTGAAAGTTTTCGTCAGAATTGGTTTCCATCAAAAGGCTAAGGTATGGTACATTTTGTATATTGTAGTTTCATAAATGTTCGCTGTTTTTTCAAGCTGAAACTTGAAGGATGCTTGTCGTGACAATAGCTGTGTCAAATAAATACGAAAGACAGTGTAGCTATCAATTGAAGCTGTCGACTGCTATGTATAGCTGTTTCGTAATCCATAAAGGTATATTTTAAATATCTTGTTGAAATCTATGAACGAATAGATTAACAGTTTATAGTGTAATCAGTTACTTGATAACCTTACTGCAGGTGTTTCTTATTGTTTTGATATATGATTTAAATCTCCATTTAGTACAGGAACAGGTAATCTTAATATTGAGTTGAGGGAAAATATCCATTAACCATCTCTTTCAAAAGTGTCATTCATGAGCGGTAACTCTGACAACACACATGGGATCTGCACACTTAAATTGGTGTTCAATACGTATTGTTACGTTACTCTAGGCGTTGCATTCCTATGTTCCGTTCAAAGCTACAGTTGGGAGCAAACTTAATTTGGTAACTAGTGCACTTCGTAGTGCACATGTAGTGAACAAGGAAGTGCACTAGACAAACATTGAAGTGCACTCTAGTTCACTTCAGTGTTTACTCCATTGCACGATGATGTTAGCTCCAGTGCATAACGATGTGAACCCCAGTGCACTAGTGTTAACTAAAGTTTAAAAGACTGTAATACAAATTTCAATAATTGTTTATAATAAACTAGCTCACTCATGATTTCATAAACATTTTATTGAGAATTTCACTATATCTATAAAAAAATAATCTCTGATTAATCATATTTCAACTGGACATACACTTGTACAAAGAAAAACTGTACGCTATATATTATATGTTGATTACAGAAAATATATAAATAGTTGTATTATTAGGAAAATAGTTAAAAAGATAACCTGATCATAGTTTAATTCCCATCACATTTAATATCAATATTGTAGTGTCAGGATGGGGGATCAGTAACTGTTATGTGATATGGATAAATACTTTTTTTATGAAAGGTTTCTCACTTTCAGGACATCAATAGAGTAATTTCTTTGTTTTATTAAAAAGGTCAATGACTTCATTAGTTCCGTCTCATATACAGCACTAAAACATATGTATTACAAGTTTTATACAAAAAAAACCAAAACATTCCAGATACATCTTATATCATTACATTGCACTGTATAAACACAAGTAACAGCTCAAGCTATCGATGTGGAATTAATTAAAGCCCGTTAATCCAACGTTGTCTTCTGTTAGGAAAATGAAGACAAAACAATCCATAAGTCAGTCTGATTTATATTGCTTTGTTACATATGTATACACGTCACGTACATGTACATGCTGATTTTTTAATAAGAAAATCCACCCCCCCTACCGCCAACCCCTACCTGGGTCTACTGTGTTCCCCACAACAATGTAGCAGGTATACAGCTGGCCTGGTGTTACATTAATGAATTACCAGTTGTTAGAATGATGACAACATTCATAGTTAAAGGGCGTAAACATATGTAGATTAAGTTTTATACAGGTACATACATGTTGAAATAAGTTGATACATTTATTAATAAGCAATCACATGAATTCAGTTGTAAAGTTTTAATCATGCAGTTACAACTTTACTTCAGTCATAGATTTAAAGATGGTTGCTAGGGCAATGTAACCAACCGCTGACACATATTTGTCTTATCAATATGATATCTATCTGAGAATATATGTTTAATGACCACACACTGACCATTCACCTGAGGTGACATGGGATACTGTTGGGCTGTACCCAATCTTGAACACCTTGTGTGAAGAACATTAATCATGTCAATTAATCCAGCCCATTGTCTGTCCAGTAGATTCACAGGTAAATCAGTACATGCTTACAGGTAAGATACTATGGCTGTTCCTTTGTCAGAAACTGACAGCCTCGGGCACAATTCTATTTCAAAACAGATACTTTGACTCTATAGTAGTGTTTTACACTACCTTATCCTCAAATAGTTAACAAACTGGGTGTTACATAAATTGTCGACTCTGATTGATAACACATCCAATCATTTATTAACGACTTCCCACCCTATGTAATACACGTGTTTTTCTTGGTGTATTTTCGTGTCATCATTTCCGTATTTCGTATCGGACATTTCAATACCTTAGTGTTAATTACATTAACACCGGGTAAACAATAGCAAAAGAACGTGACGATATGTCCAACAGTATCAAACAGCTGAGCTGCGCTCACTAGAACCGGGGCTGACGGGGACCATCGCTGACCAGGACCGTTGCATATTATAGCGTGTTCCTACACTTGTTTTATCAAAAATCTGTAATGAATTGCATCAATATATGATAAATGTTTAGTATGGTTAAGTATAAGCACCAAATTATCAATAAAAAAGATTATGATAATTGTTTTTAATACAAAAAGTGTAGCAGAACTCATACTGTAGGGTCAGAAGGTAGCATCTACCTCCCTTCGGTCATGTAGATCTGACCAAATTGTTTCAGTAGTACACACAGTTCAGAGGATACAAATACGCGCAAAATTAAAATACCGAGTTGTTTTTCCTTCTCCAAAGAATTTTTCATATAGGCCTATCTGTCAAAGTGAAATAAACTGGTTAAAACATGTACATATATGATGTTGGATCAGAGTAGACTACAATGAATCCAAATTATTTCATGTTTGTATACATTACTATACACCTTATACCGTTTTCTTTGAAAAGCCGCCGTGACATTACAATCTTGAAAAACAAATCAATCGTTTTATAACTTATGAAATACCGACAGCAATGTAAATTGTCCTGTCAAACTACCATAACATTAACCCAAAAATAACACTTATATTAGATTATATTAAGAATCGAGATCGAGGAAAGCAGGAATGTTAATCATTTGAAATTTCTGTGTAACCTCAATAATTATATTTGGTCAGAAAAGGGGCAATAATATTTGAAGAAAAAAAACAGGAATGAAAGTTATATCAATGATTATTCCGTATAGCCAATAACCATAACTGTAAGCTTATATATCAATGATTATTCCGTATAGCCAATAACCATAGCTGTAAGCTTCTATATATCAATGATTATTCCGTATAGCCAATAACCATAGCTGTAACTTATATATATCAATGATAATTTCGTATAGCCAATAACCATAGCTGTAAGCTTATATATATCAATGATTATTCCGTATAGCCAATACCCATAACTGTAAGCTTATATATCAATGATTATTCCGTATAGCCAATAACCATAGCTGTAAACTTATATATATCAATGATTGTTNCAATGATTGTTCCGTATAGCCAATAACCATGACTGTAAGCTTATATATATATATCAATGATTGTTCCGTATAGCCAATAACCATAACTGTAAGCTTATATATATGTATACGGTCCTGATTGGGGACATCCTAATCAGGAAATCAAATGGAAATTATTCCGTTCCGGTAGGTCATTTTTATCCAATACACACACTAATGAATGTGAATGAACAAGGGAGGTGTCATAATGATTTCCAAATGGTAAATCCACTGAAGAGTATTACAGTGATGAAAAACATGAAAAAGATACCTAATATCATTCACGGTCCTGAACGGGGACATCCTGATCAGGAAATATAATGGTAATATAACCGTTGTTATTAATCACATTAGTAAAGTAAGTAATGAACAAGGTCAAAAGATGTGACCTTATAATTTTTTAATGAAAATAGGTAACATGAACGATGTTACACTTCATATATTTACATCTAATATTATACACGGTCCTGAACGGGGACATCCTGATCAGGAAATATAATGGTAAATATATCTGATGTTATTCAGTAAATTTAGTAATCAATACGGTCAAACGATTTGTCTTCATGATTTTTAAATGCAAAATAGGTAACAAGCATCTTATAACATACGCGGTTCTGAGCGGGGGCATCCTGATCAAATGTTAAATATTTTCCGTTGTACTTCATCAGATAAGTAAAGATAATAATAAATATAGTCAAAAAATGTGTCCTTATGATTTTCAGTTGCAAAATAGGTAACATGAACGACGAAATTCTATATATATATACATTTTATAACATACACGGTCCTGAGCGGGGACATCCTGATAAGGAAATCAAACGTTAAATATTTCCGTTGTAAATCATCACATCAGTAAAGTTAGCAATGAACACGGTCAACAGATGTGTCCTTATGATTTTTTAATGAAAATAGATAACATGAACGATGCAATACTATATATATACATCTTATAACATACACGTCCTGGGCGAGAAAATCCTGATCAGGAAATCAAATGCTAAATAGTTATGTGTAATTCATCAAATAGTTCCGTCATAAATCATCAGATAAGAAAACTTAACAATGAATACAGTCAAAAAATGTGTCCTATTGATTTTTAAACACAAAAAAGATGACATGAACGACGAAAAACTATATATATATACATCTTATAACAAACACGGTTCTGAGGGGGAAACTCCTTATCAGGAAATCAAATGTTAAATATTTCCGTTGTAATTCATCACATCAGTAAAGTTAACAATGATTACGGTCAAAAGATGTGTCATCATTATTTTTTAACGAGAAAATAGGTAACATGAACGACGAAACACTGTATACAAACATCTTATAACATACACGGTCCTGAGTGGGGAAATCCTGATCAGGAAATAAAATGTTAAATATTTCCGCCGTAATTCATCAGATAAGAAAAGTTAACAATGATTACAGTCAAAAGATTTATTTATCTAGACACTTTATAATTTTTGTAAATCTGATGATGTCAAGAACTTTCCGACCACATATTTACATCAACAACAACTGTTACCACTCAACGGTCATGTGAAGGCACATGTTGCGTATATACCAGATTCATTAAAGGCCGTCCTGGATAAAGCATTTCACTTATCTATTACCAACATTTAAACGTCCAGTCACGTGTGTTTGCGT